>NW_011486341.1:0-770 GCF_000754665.1 Bison bison bison | reverse complement strand
ACATCTAGACCTACAGAGCCTAAAGCATAGCCACTTTTAGTTTATTTAGTTTTATTTGATTCATTTTTAAATTTAAGAACTGAAGCACTTTTGTCAATGTGGATGGGAATATTAACAGGAAATGATTTTTAGTATTTGATTATGTTATGGAGAAACTTTTGTGTATATGTATTTGCAACAACTCGGGTAGGTGAATTCATCTTTTCGATTGTAAATTTTATAGAATCTAAGTGCAGATTATTTCTGATGAGTTTAACATCCAAATTGAGGTATGCTATAAGTGTGGACTGCATGTTAGATTTCAGAGACTTAAAAAAAATGTAGAATATGACATTAATAATTTTTGTATAGAGAGTACATACTGAAATAATATTTTATATGTATTGATTTAGATAAGATATATTTTAAAAGTGAATTTAATCTGCTTTTACTTTTTTTTTAACAAGGCTGCTAGAAAATTTTAAATTATACATGTAACATGTATTATATTTCTATCAGACAGTGCTAGTCTAGAGCAATTGGGCCATTTTATTTATTCTCTCTTCAATTTAGATTTTCCAGGGCAGGTTAAATTTTTAATATTTCCTGTAACCACCCCCTCCATCTTCATAAATAATTCATAACTGTTAGATAACCTGTTCGAGTGAATGATTTAGAAAATGTGATCTAGGCTTCCAGCCCCTTCTAGTGTTTTCTAACATTGTTCTCTACATCTGGAACATCCAACTCAGATGACCTGTCCCACCCGACCTTGACCATCCTTGACCATA
>NW_011486340.1:9836-10356 GCF_000754665.1 Bison bison bison | reverse complement strand
ATAGTGAAAATGATCCAAAATCTTTGAAAACAAAATGGAATCACAGATAAATAGCCTGGAGACAAGGATTGAGAAGATGCAAAGAAAGGTTTAACAAAGATCTATAAGAAATAAAAAAGAAGTCAACATATTATGAATAATGCAATAAATGATATCAAAAACACTCTGGAGGGAACAAATAGTAGAATAATGGAGTCAGAAGATAGGTGAGATAGAAGATAGAATGGTAGAAATAAATGAATCCAAGAGGACAAAAGAAAAACGAAGCAAAAGAAATGAGGACAATCTCAGAGACCTCTGGAACAATGTTAAATGCCCCAAAATTCGAATCATAGGAGTCCCAGAAGAAGAAGACAAAAAGAAAGGCCATGAGAAAATACTTGAAGAGATAATAGTTGAAAACTCTCCTAAAATGGGGAAGGAAATAATCACCCAAGTCCAAGAAACCCAGAGAGTCCCAAACAAGATAAACCCAAGTTGAAACACCCCAAAACACATACTAATCAAATTAACAAAGATC
>NW_011486340.1:5083-5569 GCF_000754665.1 Bison bison bison | reverse complement strand
TGAAATTAATCAAGCGATGTCTTCTGTTTAATCTAGCAGAACTTTCATTTATAGGCAATTCTAGATGAGTTCTATTTTAGGCCTTAGCAGATATATTATGAATTAAGAATTTTTGGCCCTTCTGTTTCTTCTGGTTACGAACTTACTGTTTGATACATACTTAATGTTCTTAACTAATTTATCTTACTGTTTGGTATAATCTTAGTGGAGGTTTTGAATCTTCTTGAAAATAAAGAGGAAATAAGCATTTTATCTTGTCTTTTACTAAAATTATAATTTATAATTATATAAATGAGATTCTTAAACTCTCTTCATGTCATGAGAAAATTTTAAGCTGCAACAGTCTTAAAGAAAAAAATGTAGAATCCACCCCGCCCTACCCCCAGAAAGATTGTGATTTATCTTTTCCTAATATCTGCAAGTCACACACATTGAATGAATGAAATCACAATTCATGATTTTTTTCTTATGTAGACTACTTGTTAT
>NW_011486340.1:0-1024 GCF_000754665.1 Bison bison bison | reverse complement strand
GGGAAGACTGGATGTGAATAATTGTATCTTTTAAAAAAGACCTTTCTTGAAATTTTGGGAATTTGTTTTTTCCCTCAGAAAGAAGCACATTTTACAAAAATTTCAGTGACTTGTAAGTGATAAAATTTATGTAAGCACAAATATATTTTTATCACTTAAAATCAGGGCAAATATTGAGTCAAATAATAAATTGAAAACAGAGTCTCTAGAATTAAGTAATAGCAATTATTCTTAGTGTCAAACTTTCATTAAAGGTTGAAGAAGAAAAGAAGCACAAAGATGCTGCTGATGAGAGTCGACTGATTCAGCAGAGAAAGAGTGGAGGAAATAACAAGCAGGCGTTTCCTGCTATGGAGAATAAAGGTTCTCATAGGTAAGCCTATATCAAAATTTAACAGTAGGTCATTTGTTATTTTCCTGTAAAATCATTTCTGACTTGAGCTAATGTTTGTGATTTACACATTTTATATTTCACTAGGGATATAGTTATTTTGAATACTCTTGTCCTTTAGCCTCAATACTAGAGTTCCTTTGTTAACATACCACCGTGTTACAGTATTAGAGTATTCTGGAGTTGACTGCATACTTGCCTTAACCAGTGTGTTGTAAAGTTAAATGTATGTCACTGATGAGCATCCTTTCATTTCAGTCTGAGGGCTTCTCTCAGCATTTCTCATGAGGCGGGACTAGTGGTGATGAACTCCCTCAGGTTTGCTTTGTCCTGGAAAGTTTTTATTTCTCCTTCATTTCTGAAAGACACCTTTTCTGGAAAGAGTACTCTTGGTTGGCAGTTTTCTCCTAGCACTTTGGGTATGTCCATGGATGGAGCCAGATTGCTGTTGGTGGCGGGAGAGCCGATGAGGCACCTGCCTTTCATCCATGATGCTGATGTCACCCATGTGGGTGGTTTACAAGTAAACTGCCCCCGCCCTGCCTAAATTTGATTTCTTCTTTCATGGTGGATGTGCCACATGTCATTTTAAAAATCATCTAAATTAAAGTGTTACCTTTCTCTTTGAGGGTT
>NW_011486339.1:4776-5401 GCF_000754665.1 Bison bison bison | reverse complement strand
TCCATGGGATTCTCCAGGCAAGAATACTGGAGTGGGTTGCCAAGCCTTCCTCCAGGGAATCTTTCTGACCCAGGGATCAAACCCATGCTTTCTGTGTCTCCAGCACTGAAGGCAGATTCTTTATTGCTGAGCCACCTGGGAAGCCCTAAGGACTTAACTAATGCCATCTTATAGTTTTCTGGCTGTTTTCTACTTCTATTTTTCTTTCTTCCTTTCTTTGCTGCCTTCCTTTGTAAACTGATGATTTTCCATTGTGGTGTGTGTTGATTCCCTTCTCTTTATCTTTTGTGAATCTACTGAAAGTCTTTGTTTTGTGGTTACTATGAATTTTACATAAAACATCTTATATACAAAAGTCTATTTTACGCTAGCAATTTAAGTTCACTCCCATGCAAAATGGGTTCCCCTGGTGGCTTAGATGGTAAGGAATCTGACTGCAATGTGGGAGAACCAGGTGAACCAATAAAACCAATGAGAACCAGGAGAACCAATGGTGAACCACTGATGTAACAAGGAAATATTGTAGTCCTCCTTTTGTAAACACTTCAGATAGAAAATGCTCCTGGATATTATGAAAGAAAAATCAAAATTAAGTTAGCATTACTCAGAGAGCTCTCTAAAATGG
>NW_011486339.1:0-1064 GCF_000754665.1 Bison bison bison | reverse complement strand
CCCCCTCTCTCTTATCTTAATGGCAGTTACCCTGAAGCTATCTGAAACAACCTGATCTTTGGTGCTGGTCTGGCTACCACTGTCTAACTGAAAATTTTCAAAAGGGCTGGCTTGAGAAAGTTTGAGGGCCACTTGGTTATCTCCTGTTGAAGCTGCTTCCACAAAGTTACCACTTAAATCAGCTTAAGTGTGTCTCTTTCACAAGACTTTGCTAAAAGTGGCAAGGAGCAGCTAACACATATCAACATGATATTTTTCAACCAGTACCACTACAGCTAGCGGCTCTGTTAGAAAGTGATCTGATTTATAAGGAATCAGTTGTAATATAATTAACAAGTGTTTTGCCATGATATGACTAGGGTTATCAGCTTCTTTGCCACTAGTACCACCTGGGAACCTCGCTTTTAGAACACGTCTGCTGTAACAAATTTTCATAATTGTCTGTTGTTTGGATAGCATAATTTCTGTTATTCAAAAAGTTCCCTGTTTCTGTTTCCTGTCTTTTCTATTGTATTGTTTAGTCCATTCACTGAATCTGAAAATTTCATTCAATGCATTTTCCCATTCTATATTTTCAATTGATTCTGATTTATATCTTCTGTTCCTTTGCTGAGTCTTTGTATTTCTCTTCAAAATTTTCCACTGTTATTCAGTCACTAAGTTGTGTCCAACTCTTTGTGACCCATGGAATGCAGCATGCCAGGGTTCCTTGTCCTTCACTATCTCCCTAAGTTTGCTCCAAATCATGTCCATTGAATTGGTGGTTTCCCAGCATCAGGGTATTTTCCAATGAGTCTGCTTTTTGCTTCAGATGGTCAAAGTATTGGAGCTTCAGCATCAGTCCTTCCAGTGAATGAATATTCAGAGTTGATTTCTTTAGGACTGATGGGTTTGGTCTCCTTGCAGTCCAAGCAACCCTCAAGAGTCTTCTCCAGCACCACAATTAGAAAGTATCAATTCTTTGGTGTCCAGTCTTCTTAAGGTCCAACTCTAACATCTGTACACGACTACTGGAAAAACCACAGCTTTGATTATACAGACCTTTGTCAGCAAAGTGATGTCTC
>NW_011486338.1:10054-10841 GCF_000754665.1 Bison bison bison | reverse complement strand
TTTTTTAATTTGTAAAATGGCAATACTTGTACCTAGCTTATACAGTTCTTTTTTTTTTAATTTAAATTTATTTATTTTAATTAGAGGCTAATTACTTTACAATATTGTATTGGTTTTGCCATACATCAACATGAATCCGTGAGTATACTATGTAATGGATAGACATTGGGATGAGATAGCAAAAAAATATATTCAGACACATGTATTTATGTATATGTATTTAAGTTTTCTTTCAAGTAATAAAGGAGGTGATTGTTTCTCTTTTGCAATTAAAGGGTGTTATATATTCTTATGCTTTTGAGCCTGAGGTTCTCATACCAGTGTTTCTGAAAATTTTTCCCTTTCACAACACATATTTACAGTGGTTTTCAGTGGGAGCCTTTTGGAATCTTGGGTGGGACAGTTCTTGTTTTGGACTGTCTTCATTCACATTGTAAAGCATTTATATTTACCTTCACTACTGCCTGAATTAAATACTAGTCATGACCAGTCATTGTGGTAACCATAAGTTTCCTTGCACATTTTCACATGTCTTCTAGAAGAATATGAAGTGAGTGAAGCTCGCTCAGTCGTATCTGACTCTTTGCGACCCCATGGACTGTAGCCTACCATGCTCCTCCGTCTGTGGGATTCTCCAGGCTAGAATACTGCAGTGGGTTGCCATTTCCTTCTCCAGGAGATCTTCCCAACCCAGGGATTGAACCTGGGTCTCCCGCATTGCCGGCAGACGCTTTACCATCTGAACCACCAGGGAAGCTCTAGAAGAATAGAACCAGTCTATTTAGAT
>NW_011486338.1:9359-9954 GCF_000754665.1 Bison bison bison | reverse complement strand
TCGTTTTCTGAATGTTGAGCTTTAAGCCAACTTTTCCACTCTCCTCTTTCACTTTCATCAAGAGGCTTTCTAGTTCCTCTTCACTTTCTGCCATAAGGGTGTTGTCATCTGCATATCTAAAGGTCCATTAATTCTGCACTTAAGAGGATCGTTTCTTCATGTAAGCACAATCTCATTTATGAATTACACATGATATGTAGTTTAGGATCCATCTACATTATGCTTATAACTGTGTGCTGATGCTGCTAAGTTGCTTCAGTCGTGTCCGACTCTGTGCGACCCCATGGACTGCAGCCTACCAGGTTCCTCCGTCCATGGGATTTTCCAGGCAAGAGTACTAGACTGGGTTGCCATTGCCTTCTCCCTAAAATTTTATTCTTAAACATCATAATGTCCGTAGATTAAAGTCATGACTCTTTATTGATTTTCATGGAACCATAAACCTGTTCATATAAGCATTTTCTTTATTAAAGTATTAATGCATAGTGGTTAAGTTCATGGACTCTGGAGCCTAACCCTCTTGGTATAAGTCCTAGTATTGTGTTACTTAAGAGTTGCATGACCTTGTATAAGTTATTTAACTTCCCAGTCTCTC
>NW_011486338.1:4805-6168 GCF_000754665.1 Bison bison bison | reverse complement strand
ATGAATGAATTTGAGAAGTGGCAGGAGGGATTAAAAGATGATGAGAAGCTTGAGGTATATTTAAAATATTTTCTATTATCTAAATGACTGCATAAAATTCATATAGTAAGAAATAAGATTTTTAATTGTCAGTGATGCATGTTTCAATGGGGATATTTAGTATTTATGCATTCTTACCTTTAAAAATCTTTATTTTCCCACCAAAGGTCTCTGAATTAGCAACTGTGAAACGTCCTCAAGAAAGAAGCTACATGCTACAGAGGTGGCAAGAAGATGGTGGTGTTATGATCATAGGCTATGAGATGTACAGAAATCTTGCTCAAGGAAGGAATGTGAAGAGTAGGAAACTTAAAGAAATATTTAACAAAGCCTTGGTTGATCCAGGTAAGATATTGACAGACACTGAGATAACAAAGCAAGTTGAATGAAAAATGTGGTTATGTTTTATTTAACAAATACTAATTGACCAACTATTAAGAAGCTGGTTATTGTTTGTCATTCAGGTTTTTGCTTTCTGTTTGTTTCTTAGTATAATTTCATTAAGATGAAATCACCCTTAATATTGCCACATGTTCAGAATTCACTTGCTGAGTCTGAAAGTATTTGAAGTTTTCAATAAATAAGCAATTAAAAATGTACCAGGTATGTCACAATTGCAAATTCCTCTGACTGAATATTGGACAATCATAAGAGCGCTCTCTATTCTCTGAAAACAGTTCTTTACATTTCTTTTCCAACTTTATGTCATTAGAAGAATTGCTGCATTTTTCCTTTTTTTAAATGGGTCATCACTGTGGAAGGTTAATATTTACAGTGCTGTTGACAGTATCCTCATGATGCAAGATCCAAATATTTAATCCTTATTTGTGACTTGGAAAAGCAGCAAGTTGTAACTGTCCCAGAGCCAACAATATTTAGTTACTTGTGTTCTATATTTTTTTTCTTTTCAAACTTTATCTGTTATATCTAATTACTTTAAGACACTGTTGAGGCTTTAAATGTTTATTGAGAAAGTCTAATTTTTCACTGCCAAAATATTAGTATTATTTTGAATAGAATAATTTGAATTTGAATAATAGAATCATTTGAATAGAATCCATGGCTTTGCCCCTTTTAAATTTTATTTTTAATTTATTTTTTCAGCTTATTGAGGTTTAATTGAGAAGTAAAATTGTAACAGTTAAAATGTACAATGTAATCTTTTGATACATGTAATCTTTTGATACATTGTGAAAGGGTAAACCCTTTGTGTTACACATCCATTATCTCACGTAGTTTTCTTTTTCTTTTTGGTCATGACATTTATGCTCTACTCATTTTCAGATTTCAGTTATATAGTGCATTGTTATCAGCTATAGTCACC
>NW_011486338.1:0-755 GCF_000754665.1 Bison bison bison | reverse complement strand
TTCAGACTGAAATTGAAGAAAGTGGAGAAAACCACTAGACCATTCAGGTATGATGTAAATCAATCCCTTATGACTATATAGTGGAAGTGAGAAATAGATTTAAGGGACTAGATCTGATAGACAGAGTACCTGATGAACTATGGATGGAGGTACGTGACATTGTACAGGAGACAGGGTTCAAGACCATCCCCAAGAAAAAGAAATGCAAAAAAGCAAAATGGCTATCTGAGGAGGCCTTACTAATAGCTGTGAAAAGAAGGGAAGCGAAAAGCAAAGGAGAAGAGGAAAGATATACCCATTCGAATGCAGAGTTCCAAAGAATAGCAAGGAGCAATAAGAAAGCCTTCCTCAGTGATCAATACAAAGAAATAGAGGAAAACAACAGAATGGGACAGACTAGAGATCTCTTCAAGAAAATTAGAGATACCAAGGGAACATTTCATGCAAAGATAGGCTTGATAAAGGACAGAAATGGTATAACAGAAGCAGAAGATATTAAGAAGAGGTGGCAAGAATACACAGAAGAATTATACAAAAAAGATCTTCACAACCCAGATAATCAGGATGGTGTGATCACTCACCTAGAGCCAGCCATCCTGGAATGGGAAGTCAAGTAGGCCTTAGGAAGCATCACTATGAACAAAGCTAGTGGAGGTGATGAAATTCCAGTTGAGCTGTTTCAAATCCTGAAAGATGATGCTGTGAAAGTGCTGCACTCAATATGTCAGCAAATTTGGAAAACTCAGCAGTGGCCA
>NW_011486337.1:5148-6717 GCF_000754665.1 Bison bison bison | reverse complement strand
GCCATCTGTGGGGTTGCACAGAGTCAGACACGACTGAAGCGACTTAGCAGCAGACTTAGCAGCAGCAGCTAACCAATCTACCATTGGTATGATCCCAATGGGCCAAAGATCTGTATTGTACTGGTATGACATCTGCTCTCTCATATTTGCTTATTCTTCACAGCATGTATCACACTTTTTCCTCTAGACAGATAGATATAATTTAATGTTTGTCTCCCCTGATGACCATGTTGTCTTTATACACCAGTGTATTCCCAGTACATAAAGTGATGTCTGGCAGACAGGTGCTCAGTACCTATTTGTTTAATGAACAAAGTAGAGAAGAAAGCTGGCATTTATTTAACACTTAGCCTCATGCTAGACACATTCACATAAATTCACATTTATACCTTATAACAGTTTTGTGAGGAAGGAATTATTAGTACATTTTTAAGAGGATGAAAGTCAGAGAGACTATATAACTCTCCTAATATCACAGCATTATTAGCTAGCAGCATCAGGATTCAAACTGAGGATACTTTGAATTCAAAGCTAGTGCTCTCACTCTACCACATTGCTTCTTCTTTTATTGTAAATTGAGATATAATCGATATACAACATTGTGAAATTATATATATATATATATAACAATATGATCACTACGGGAGCATTAGCTAACAGCTCTCTCATGTCACATAATTATTTCTTCTTGTGTTGAGAACAGTTAAGATCTAGTCTGTGGGAGAGGGCGAGGGTGGGATGGTTTGGGAGAATGGCATTGAAACATGTATATTATCATATGTGAAACGGATTGCAGTCCAGGTTCCATGCATGATACAGGATGCTTGGGGCTGGTGCACTGGGATGACCCAGAGGGATGGGATGGGGAGGGAGGTGGGAGCGGGGTGCAGGATGGGGGACACATGTACACCCGTGACGGAATCATGTCAATGTATGGCAAAACCAATACAATATTGTAAAGTAATTAGCCTCCAAAAAAATAAATTAATTAATGTAAAAAAAGATCTAGTTTCTTAGCAACTTTAAATTGTATAACACAGTTTTGTTGTCTATAATCACTATGTTGTGCCTTAGATTTCCAGAATTTATTTACTTACTAGTTGCAAGTTTTTACCCTTAAACAACATCTCCCCAGGTCCTCCATCCCCCAGCCCTTTACTACATTACTTCAATATCTGTTTACTGTGACTTCCCTATTGACTCAATGATGTAAAGGATGTACCAGGGAGTTCACACCAGTCAGAATGGCTGCGATCCAAAAGTCTACAAATAATAAATGCTGGAGAGGGTGTGGAGAAAAGGGAACCCTCTTACACTGTTGTGGGAATGCAAACTAGTACAGCCACTATGGAGAACAGTGTGGAGATTCCTTAAAAAACTGGAAATGGAACTGCCTTATGATCCAGCAATCCCACTGCTGGGCATACACACTGAGGAAACCAGAAGGGAAAGAGACACGTGTACCCCAGTGTTCATCGCAGCACTGTTTATAAAAGCCAGGACATGGAAGCAACCTAGATGCCCATCAGCAGATGAATGGATAAGAAAGCTGTGGTACATATACACAAT
>NW_011486337.1:950-2329 GCF_000754665.1 Bison bison bison | reverse complement strand
TACTAAGAAGCACAAAACTGATACATGATTTAGATTTTTTTAATGTTTGTTATGATTTGTTTGGGGGTATGTTTTTCAATGTTATTATACTCTCTATTCCCCTATTTGAGGGTTTTTTGAATTCTGACTTTATCCTCCAAAATTATATACATTCCAGCCATCTGAAAGCCATCACACTGTTGAAAATATTGTCACCAAACTAGTAATGATGGCACAGGTCCCAGCAACTTAAGTAAGACCTACTCTTTTTCACCCCTCTCTATGATGGATAACTTTTAATTTTTTTTTTTGGTAACAAGCTTGTAGAAGAAAAGAAATGTGTTGACATTATAGTACATGTTGCAAAATCAGCAGTACCTTGTGAGTACTTATTAACTAAGTACAATATTCATAGTAATAGCCTTTTCTATAACAGCCCAACATACTATAAAAGAGTTTATTGCTATGATTTTCAGTTTCTACAGTTCAAATAAAGCAGAATGCTTTCATAAAACACCATTGACATAAACTCAGTTTCTGGAAATGTGCTTCCTTTAACTTTCAAAGTGTTAGTCGCTCAGTCATGTCTGACTCTTTGCGACCCCATGGACTGTAGCCTGTCAGGCTCCTCTGTCCATGGAATTCTCCAGGCAAGAATACTATAGCGGGTTTCCATTTCCTTCTCCAAGGGATCTTCCTGACCCAGGGATTGAACCCAGGCCTCCCGCATTGCAGGTGGATTCTTTACCGCTTGAGCCACCAAGGAAGCCCTTTAACTTTGCTTCCTTCTATTTGCATATTTCTTACTAACTCCAAAGAGAACTGAATTCTCAGGTTCATCAATTCTGTTATTTTCTTTGGTCTATTTTCATTTCAGAGTTATGTTCTTAAGAGCTTCTAACTTTACTTTTCACTGTCTCCAAGAATACTACTTCTTCATTAGAGCTGGAGAAAGGTTGTTGTTATTTCTCTTTTGGAGTTGGGATTCTTAAACTGGGGACATTTCAGAAAGACAATGACTAAGTGGTTAAAAGTCAATAAGATTAGTGTTCCCTATATTTAATGGGGAAAGAATTTAAAATTTCTCTGGGAACACAGCTGTAGTGTCAGTCCCTTGCCTCTACCACACTCTGGAGGGAGAAACTTTCCCAGAGAGCTAGTGCAGGAATAGGGATAATTGAAAAGACTAGAAAAGTAAGATTATAATAATATTTAGTTGGGTTATTAGGTAGTGTAAAAGGAGGACTCTTTGAAGGGGAAAAAGCAAGATTTAAATTCCATTAAATTTCTTAATTTTAATTAGTTACATTAAATTAATGTGGGGATGAGGGGCGGTCCTAAGATGGTGGAGGAATAAGACAGAGAGACCATTTTCTCCCCCGCGAATTCATTGAAAGATC
>NW_011486337.1:0-850 GCF_000754665.1 Bison bison bison | reverse complement strand
AGGTTGTTATTTCCTCCTCCACGGGATCTTCCTGATCCAGGGATCAAACCCATGTCTCCTGTGTCTCCTGCATTGCAGGTGGATTCTTTACCACTGAGCCATCAGTAAAAAGGTAATATGTACTCCTATTTGAAAAAATAAAACAATACAGAAGCTTATAAAGTAAAGCTCCAAATCACCTTAACCTCCCTCCCAATCTCACTCTCCAGCAGTAACCAGATTTAATAATTTGATGTGTTGTGAACATGTATTTTGGTTTCTGAAAAAATATCTACAATTTCCACTAAAAGACTGTTATGAAACTCACAATTGGCAGTTATTATGACAGTGAATCCAGGTGTTGGTAAATGTTTTTCATTTAGTGTGTTTTTTCTCAGAGCATGTCTTTGTAATAATTTACATGCAGGGTTCAAAGGGCCATGCAGATTTCATATGGTACTTCCTCTCTTACAGTCACTCACATATTAATTTGTTCCAATATGTATTGAGTGCCTACAATATGTCTGGCACTAGGAATATAATCATGAACAAGACAGACACAGTCCTTGGTCTCCTTATAGGTTAAAGGGAAGAACCCCAAAGAGAAGAGACAAATACACAATTTTAACTCAAGGTGATGAGTAGTATGACAGAATGTGACTCTTAAACTTTAGTGCACAGCACAGTCGTTTGGGATTCTCGCCAAATTGCAGTCTGGTCCTACACCAGACCCACTAAATCTGGAGAGTAGATATTAGGAATTTGTATTTTAATAAGCTCCCAGGTGGCTCCAACTGGAGTATTTTATTTTGGCGACATATAGAGGCAGAAGGAGAGCAATAGGGAGTATGTATGTGGCAGTAAGTTTGTT
>NW_011486336.1:4934-5319 GCF_000754665.1 Bison bison bison | reverse complement strand
ACACCCCTCCCCTGTCCCTATCCTGCTCCTCATCCTGAGGGTGCTGAGGGCATAGGCTCAGCTCCTGGAGCTGCTTCCTGTTGAGTGTGGGGTCCTCAGACCCTGGGGAGGAGCAGGACTTCTCCTGCTGCCTGTGGACATGTCTGGTGCTCCTGGGCCTCGGCCTTAACTGCTCTGCCTCTGAGCCACCACTGTCTGGAGTTTTCCAGATTCTGAGGGTCATAAAGGGGCCCAGGAAAGCACAAACCCAGGGGTGCTCCATTAGCCCCATCACTCCGGCCTCAAATTGTTTCCTGGATCAGGTGGCCTGGTGTATGCAGTCCACTGGCTCTCTCAGTGGTCTGTCTGTGCCTTCTTATTTTTTTTTTTTTCTTTTTTTTTTTTT
>NW_011486336.1:0-591 GCF_000754665.1 Bison bison bison | reverse complement strand
CAGGCAAGGGTACTAGAGTAGGTTGCCATTTCCTTCTCCAGGGGATCTTCCCAATCCAGGGATCAAACCTGGGTCTCCATCATTTTCATCAATATCTTGTCAGTATTTCATTGACTTTTTTTCTTTTATGGGGGGTTGCAACTGCAGAGGTGTCTCATGTACCCCCTGCCCTCACACTCCAGAGCCTCCCCACGACCAACATCCCTTCTTTTGCTACAACTGATGAATCTAGAATGACACATCATAGTCACCCACAGTCCATTGTTTACATTAGGATTCACTCCTGGTGTGCATTCTATGAGTCTAGACAACTGTATAACATTTTCATTATCATGTATCATACAGAGTATTTCCACTGTCCTAAAAATCATCTATGCTCCACTTATTCATCCCTTACTCCCATCTCCACTCTCTGGCAACCACTGATCATTTTACTGTCTCCATAGTTTGCCTTTTTGTCATACAGTTAGCATTATACAGTATGTAACCTTTTCAGCGGAGAAGGCACTGGCACCCCAATCCAGTACTCTTGCCTGGAAAATCCCATGGATGGAGGAGCCTGGTAGGCTGCAGTCCATGTGGTCGAGAAGA
>NW_011486335.1:4995-5391 GCF_000754665.1 Bison bison bison | reverse complement strand
TCACACCCCTGCATACACTGCTGCCACGCCTGAACAATTTAGCTCTGGCCCACAGGACATTCCACGATAATGGAAAGGGTCTGTATCTGCTCAGTTTGGTACAGGAGGCACCAGCCCCACGTGGCTATTGTCACTAGCGTGACTGAGGAACCCAGTCTTTCCATTTTATTTCAGTTTAAATAGCCACATGTAGCTAGTGGTTCCCTTATCAGACAGCACTAGTCTAATCGGTACAAGGCCTCAGGGACAGCAGCCAGTTCCAATTAGGTTGAAGGATTCCCTGAAAGGTCATTTCCAAAGTCTATCCTCAAACAAAGACGTGTAGACATCTAACTCCTCAGGGGGGCTTTGAAGCCTCCAGGCATCCTCTTGGTCCCTTTAAGAGACATGAACCAC
>NW_011486335.1:0-811 GCF_000754665.1 Bison bison bison | reverse complement strand
AAGGAGTTTGTAGGTTGAAACACTGTCACACCCAGGAATTATTAACTGGAGCTGTAAGCTGACTCTTTTTTCAGAGAGAGGTAGTGGGGGACAGCCCCCCGTAAAGCCAGAGGTGTAGGTGAAAGCACAAAGCAGAAAGTAGGCAGACTCTGGTTTTGGGGGTATATGCTCGAGAATTTCCAGGGAGACTCCTGAGGCTCGATCCCACCTTTGCGTATGCCGAGCCTCCTTCCTCATGACCTTTGTCATGGGCGGAGTTCCTCACGCTGGCTCCCGGCAGTGATAGAATTCCAGTTGAGCTATTCCAGATCCTGAAAGATAATGCTGTGGAAAGTGCTGCACTCAATATGCAATATGCAATATGCACTCAATATGCGATATGCCGGCTCCCAGCATTCCCCCACAGGTGACTGGGCAGGGATGCTGTCAGGGAAGAAGCCCATCCTCACAAAGGATGGCAGGTCGACCTGAGCCCACATTACAGATGCAAAGTAGACAGACTTCATGGGGCAGAACAAGATAGTAATACTTTATCAGCAAACAGCATGGGTATCAGTGGAGTTCTGCCAGTCCCCCAAGGGCAATGCAATGGGCTCAGAGACATGCTACCTATGTGGCGGGTTGCATCACGGCCGAGGAACCCAGGGTCAAGGGCCCAGGACCTTCTGAGCAAAGAACAAACACAAAGCAGTGCTCCTTCCCCTGGGAAGCGAGTGGTTAAACAGTAGTCATACTATGGTCACTTTGCCCTACAGAAAATGGTTCAGCATCAAGAAGCAGGTAAACTGTGCTTTCAAGAACCTCAGCAAGA
>NW_011486334.1:5034-6201 GCF_000754665.1 Bison bison bison | reverse complement strand
GTAAAAGACTTTCACTTACTATCTAAATTCAAGCATAGAATAATCCTAAAATAATATTTGACAAAATATAGATCAGACTTAGTGATGGGAATATATATATATATATATATTGTTGCTGTGCTTAGGTGTATCTGACTTTGTGAGCACATGGACTGTAGCCCACCAGGCTTCCCTGTCCATGGGGATTCTCCAGGCACAAATATCGGAGTGGGTTGCCATGTTCTCCTCCAGGGGATCTTCCCAATCCAGGGACTGAAGCCAGGTCTCCCACGTTGCAGGCAGACTCTTTACCAACTGAGCCATCAGGGAAGCCCAAGTATACTGAAATGGGTAGCCTATTTCTTCTCCAGGGGATCTTCCTGACCCAGGAATCAACCAGGGGTCTCCTGCTTTGCAGGTGGATTCTTTACCCAGCTGAGCTACCAGGGAATTCTAATGTGTATACATCCATACCTACAGGATTTTCATGATTTTCTAGTGCAAAGTATACATTTTGTTTGAAATACATTTTTAAGATTGCTGCATTTTCTTATGAAAATGTGCATAGTTTTGGATATAAAATGTAACTATTAATAGTATAGGTTTGTATTCTATATAATGAGTTAAACTATATTTAATACTATAGATTTATTTTAGGTAATAGGATATTTCCCAATGTTTCTTTCTCAAATAATGTAATTTTTAGAATTAATAGAACTGATTATGAATTTTAAAGAATCATATTATTAACATGTCATAAAAATTTTGTTAATTGTTCTCCACACAGACAGGCCATATTAATATTTGGCTATCTTATGTGTGTGTCTCCTTCAGAATTTTCCACAGTTTATTGTGATCCACACAGTCAAAGGCTTTGGCATAGTCAATAAAGCAGAAATAGATGTTTTTCTGGAACTCTCTTGCTTTTTTGATGATCCAGCAGATGTTGGCAATTTGATCTCTGGTTCCTCTGCCTTTTCTAAAACCAGCTTGAACATCTGGAAGTTCACGGTGCACGTATTGCTGAAGCCTGGCTTGGAGAATTTTGAGGATTACTTTACCAGCAACAAAGGTCCATCTAGTCAAGGCTATGGTTTTTCCAGCAGTCATGTATGGATGTGAGAGTTGGACTATAAAGAAAGCTGAGTACCAAAGAATTGATGCTTTTGAACTGTGGTGTTGGAGAAG
>NW_011486334.1:0-804 GCF_000754665.1 Bison bison bison | reverse complement strand
TCTGGTTCCTCTGCCTTTTGTAAAACCAGCTTGAACATCAGGAAGTTCACGGTTCACATATTGCTGAAGACTGGCTTGGAGAATTTTGAGCATTACTTTACTAGCATATGACATGAGTGCAATTGTGTGGTAGTTGAGCATTCTTTGGCATTGCCTTTCTTTGTGATTGGAATGAAAACTGACTTTTTCCACTGCTGTGGCCACTGATGACTTTTCCAAATTTGCTGGCATATTGAGTGCAGCACTTTCACAGCACCATCTTTCAGGATTTGGAAGAGCTCCACTGGAATTCCATCACCTCCACTAGCTTTGTTCATAGTGATGCTTTCTAAGGCCCACTTGACTTCACATTTCAGGATGTCTGGCTCTAGGTGAGTGATCATACCATCGTGATTATCTGGGTCGTGAAGATCTTTTTTGTACAGTTCTTCTGTGTATTCCTGCCGCCTCTTCTCAATATCTTCTGCTTCTGTTCGGTCCATACCACTTCTGTCCTTTATCGAGCTCATCTTTGCATGACATGTTCCCTTGGTATCTCTGATTTTCTTGAAGAGATCTCTAGTCTTTCCCATTGTGTTGTTTTCTCTATTTCTTTGCATTGATGGCTGAAGAAGGCTTTCTTATCTCTTCTTGCTATTCTTTGGAACTCTGCTTTCAGATGCCCATTATCTTTCCTTTTCTCCTTTGCTTTTCACTTCTCTTCTTTTCACAGCTATTTGTAAGGCCTCCCCAGACAGCCATTTTGCTTTTTTGCATTTCTTTTCTATGGGAATGGTCTTGATCCCTGTCTCCTGTACAATGTCA
>NW_011486333.1:19030-19341 GCF_000754665.1 Bison bison bison | reverse complement strand
GAAATTTCACTAAGTATCAAATTAAGTGTTCCACCTCAGAACCACACCCATCAAAGAGTTCACACTCCATAAATTCTTTGTTTTAGGGGTCAGGAGAAGTTATCAGCTGCTTTGTTCCTGTTACAAATCAGCTGACTCAGTCACTTCTCAAAGAGTGAAACATGCTTCTGAAGTGATGGTCTGTAGTTTATTTTGTGTCTTCAAGTTTTTCATCCAGGGAAATGTGCAGAGGGAGCAAGGCTGCCAGAAATGATATCAGATGATTAATTAGTACTCATTACTCCCGAGAAAGAGAGCAGTGATTTCCAAAG
>NW_011486333.1:15182-15933 GCF_000754665.1 Bison bison bison | reverse complement strand
TTGAGTAAACTCTGGGAGTTGGTGATGGATAGGGAGGCCTGGTGTGCTGCAGTCCATGGGGTCACAAAGGGTCAGACATGACTGAGCAACTGAACTGAACTGAACTGAGTCATGAGGTCCTTAGCAGCTCCTGGACTGCTCACTGGTCTCTTTCAGCATGCTTGCCCTTGCTAGGGGGCTTGCTTCTCAGTTTTGGCTCGACCTAGCATGTGATCTCTCCAACTTCCCCAAGACCCAGTTTTTCTGCTGGAGAGAATCTGTCCATTCTTCCAGGACAGGGTCTCTCTATTGGTGAGGATGAAAGCATACAATTCAAAGGAGGGGGATCCCATTTCTTCAGGTGATTGCTTTGTCTTGGCCTCTCTTGCAGAGAGGGCAGACTGCTTAACTGTTCTTTGTGGGAAGTGCTTCTCTCTTGGAGAGCTGTACCCACTCCACCAGCGTGGCTGGTTCAGTACTCTGCTGAGGTGTATTGGTGCCGCTGCTGTTGCCTTCTTGCTCGCATGTGGTCTTCTTGCCTCTGCTGTGGTCTGCTCTGTGCCCTCTACCGGCACTCATTTCTTTCTGAGGAACTTCTTTTGGGTTTTCTCTTAGCTCTTGAATTCTTGAAGGCATCCCTGGCCTTGTTGAGCAATCCTCCTGATCTGATCTGGATTATCAGTGCCTTTCTACTTCCCCACTCTCTGCTGCGTTGCTTCACAGCTCCAGAAATCTACAAGACTGTCTTCTCAAAGCTTTTCTCTCTGTCTCC
>NW_011486333.1:13992-15082 GCF_000754665.1 Bison bison bison | reverse complement strand
CGCAAATTCGAATAATCACCACGGGTTAGAGTAATAGGAAATTCAAGTGGGTTTTAGTACAGGCCAGATCCTTTACATTAAGCTCCTGACACCGCATCCATATTCTCTGTTGTTAAAAAAAAATTATATCAAATACGTCTTAAATTTGTGAAAACATAGCTACAGTTTACTCCCTTTTTTTGTAATGAAGAGATTTTGATCATAACAGAAATTGGCCAGTAGTCTCTTGACAACCGTATACTATGACTGGTCAGCCAAGTTAACTCAATGTTTATTTCTATCTCCATCCATCAGCAGACTTTATGAAAGAGGGAAAAATGATTTTCAAGATTTTATAACTCTTAAAACAATGTGTCAATTACATGGGCATCATAAAAGAATAGCTGTTACTGAGTTGGCACAGACTTCAAGAGATTTTCTATTATACACTTTGCCTGCACCCAAGGCAAGTGCTGTTCTGAGTTTATGTAGCACCTCTGCTGATTACTAGCTGTGTGACTTTGGGTATTGACTTAAGCTCTCTGAACCTTAGTTTCTTCATTTGTAAGATTGTTTGGTTATACACAGGGTTGTTTTACTACTAATAATGGCATTTATTCAGCCTTTACATAGCAGGCATTGTGCTGAATTCCTTTATTATCACTATCTCATTTCATTCTCATACTAGCACTCAAGGCACATATTATTATTATTAGACTCTAATTTTAAAAATGAGAAAAACAAAGCACCAGTTAGAATGGAACATGGAACAATGGACTGGTTCCAAATTGGGAAAGGAATGCGTCAAGGCTGTATATTGTCACCCTGCTTATTTAACTTATATGCAGAGTATACCATGAGAAATGCCATGCTGGATGAAGCACAAGCTGGAATCAAGATTGCTGGGAGAAATATCAATAACCTCAGATATACAGATGATACCACCCGAAAGCAAAAAGGAACTAAAGAGCTTCTTGATGAAGGTGAAAGAGGAGTGTGAAAAAGCTGGCTTAAAACTCAACATTCAAAAAACTAAGATCATAGCATCTGGTCCCATCACTTCATGGCAAATAGATGGGGAAAAAATGGAAATAGTGAAAGACTTTTCATT
>NW_011486333.1:11413-12775 GCF_000754665.1 Bison bison bison | reverse complement strand
AGGCAAGAACACTGGAGTGGGTTGCCATTCCCTTCTCCAATGCATGAAAGTGAAAAGTGAAAGGGAAGTTGCTCAGTCGTGTCCAACTCTTAGTGACCCCATGGCCTGCAGCCCACCAGGCCTCCTCCGTCCATGGGATTCTCCAGGCAAGAACACTGGAGTGGGTTGCCATTTCTTTCTCCAATGCATGAAAGTGAAAAGAGAAAGTGAAGTCGCTCAGTCATGTCCGACTCTTCGTGACCCCACGGACCACAGCCCACCAGGCTCCTCCGTCCATGGAATTCTCTAGGCAAGAATACTGGAGTGATAGAAGAGTTATGAATTATGGCTGTACAGTGCCACGATTCCAACTCCACTGATTATAAAATTTGTGCTTACATTTGATATTCCTAAATGATGGAAGATGCTACACATTCATTGCTGTTTTGAAGGTATTTGATGCAGAAAGCATCTGTCTTTCCCCTTCACTTGATGGCCCCGTGAGTCACTCTTCTAATTCTTTTGATGTTTTCTTTAATTTTAATAGTTCTTGATTCTACTTTGGATATAGTTCCCAAGGAGTCTATAATCATCCACAGAATGGTTATGAAATTATAAAAAAATAAAGCATGAGTAATATTTAGTTTGGGCTTCCCAGGTGGCCCAGTGGTAACGAATCCACATGCTAATGCAGGAGACATAAGAGACATGGGCTCTGTCCCTGGGTCAGGAAGGTCTCCTGGAGGAGGGCATGGAAACACACTCCAGTATTCTTGCCTGGGAAATCCCATGGACAGAGGAGCCTGGTGGATTACAGTTCATGGGGTCGCAAAGAGTAAGATGCGACTGGGCGTGCACACACAAACTATTTAGTTTGAAATAAACACTGACAGGCCTGTTAAAAGGTAGAAGAGAATCAAGGAACACCTACTAATGCCTCCTGGTTAGGAGCATAGGCTGCCATATAAATCTCTGTTTTCTACTTACTTATTGCAGGACCGTGGGCAAGATACCCAGTGCGATGAAATCTAAGATGTCATCAATTACATGACACATCACTGTTTAATGTATTCAGTTAGTTCAGTCGCTCAGCCATGTCTGACTCTTTGCAACCCCATGGACTGCAGCTAGTCCATCACCAACTCCTGGAGCTTGATCACAGTCACGTCCATCGAGTCAGTGATGCCATCCAACCATCTCATCCTCTATCGTTCCCTTTTTCTCCTGCCTTCAATCTTTCCCAATTTCAGGGTCTTTTCCAATGAGTCAGTTCTTCAATCAGGTGGCAAAATTATTGAAACTTCAGCTTCAGCATCAGTCCTTCCAACAAATATTCAGGACTGATTTCCTTTAGGATTGACTGGTTTGATCTCCTTGCAGTCC
>NW_011486333.1:9673-10899 GCF_000754665.1 Bison bison bison | reverse complement strand
ACTCTGCATATAAGTTAAATAAGCAGAGTGACAATATACAGCCTTGACATACTCCTTTCCTGATTTGGAACCAGTCTGTTGTTCCATGTCCAGTTCTAACTGTTGCTTCTTGACCTGCATACTGATTTCTCAGGAGGCAGGTAAAGTGGTCTGGTATTCCCATCTCTTGAAGAATTTTCCACAGTTTGTTGTGATCCACACACACAGTCAAAGGCTCTAGTATAGTCAGTGAAGCAGAAGTAGATGTTTTTCTGGAATTCTCTTGCTTTTTCTATGATCCAGTGGATGTTGGCAATTTGATCTCTTGTTCCTCTGACTTTACTAAATCCAGCTTGAACATCTGGAAGTTCATGGTTCACGTACTGTTGAAGCCTGGCTTGGAGAATTTTGGGCATTACTTTGCTAGCATGTGAGATGAGTGCAACTGTGTGGTAGTCTGAATATTCTTTGGCATTGCCTTTCTTTGGGACTGGAATGAAAATTGACCTTTTCCAGTCCTGTGGCTACTGCTGAATTATTCAAATTTGCTGGCATGAACTGTATGAAAAGGCAAAAATCACAAGTTACTTTGCAAGAAAATAAGTTACTGCATACATTCTCCATTGATACTTATATTTGTTTCACTAATAACAATTGCTCCCCTTCCACTCTCTTTTCAGTACCTTTGAGCATATACTGTACCTTTTCCTTTCAATGTTAATTCCTAGTGAACATTCTTGAAAGCATTTAAAATGACAATAAAACTCATCATGTATAGTACTAATTTTGTACATAAATTCAAATAAATTGACAGCAGTGTCAGCAAGTATGACCAAGTATGTGCACACTTAGTAATAGCTACTATGCTAAGCTATTGTCTGAACAGTAGTGATTGTAAGAGGCAATTGATTACAAGCTGAATCCTGACTTCAGAAATGAGACATATGTTCTTAGAATCAATTAAATACAGTCCTTAAGCTTTCTTAGCTTGTTTCCTATTTGAAAAACTGAGACTAACAATTGCTATTGCCTCTAAAGGGTAGCATGAAGTTACACTTAAATTTCTTTGCACAATATTGGACACATAGTAAGTGCTCAGAGAAATTAGGAGGGGAGAAACCGCTTTAGAGGGTATCACTGTGAAAATCAAGAATAAGGCAAAAGATTAAAAGGCAGCTATAGCAATGTCTTAGCTGAATACTAACAGCATTGTGAAGATGAAACCATAAAACATGACAAACATATCT
>NW_011486333.1:7325-8739 GCF_000754665.1 Bison bison bison | reverse complement strand
CCCAGGGATTGAACCCAGGTCTCCCACATTGCAGGAAGATTCTTTACCAGCTGAGCCACAAGGGAAGCCCAAGAATATTGGAGTGGCTAGCCTATCCCTTCTGTAGGGGATCTTCCCAACCCAGGAATGGAACTGTGGTCTCCTACATTGCAAGCAGATTCTTTACCAGCTGAGCTATCAGGGAAGCTCTTATTGAAGTATACTTGATTTATGATGTGTCAATTTCAAATGTTATGCACAGTGATTCAGTTTCATATATATATATACATACATATATATTTTTTCAGATTCTTTCTCCTAGATTATTACAAAATACTAAGTATAGTTCCCTGTGCTATACAGTAGCTTACTTTAATGACAGTGAAGAGAAAACTTGTTCATATTTCATGGACTACATTAGGATCCCCAAATACTCACTAAATATTTACTAAAACCCCACATATGAATTTCTAGGCATTGTTTTCTTATTTAAAACCTTTAATGTATTATAAAATGGAGCAACTTCTGTGGAAAGATGTGGTATACACACACACATACATATAAATATATATGTATATATACACAGAATATTATTTAATACACACAGATGGAATATTACTCAACCCTTATAAAGAATGACATAATGCCATTTGCAGCATCATGGATGGACCTGGAGATGATCGTACAAGTGAAATAAGTCAGACAGAAATGGGAAAATATCATATGATGTCACTTATATGCAGAGTCTAAAAAAATTGATATGAATGAACTTATTTACAAAACAGAAAGAGACTCAGGCTTAGTGAATGAACTTGTGGTTATCAGTGGGGAAGGGTGAGGGGAAAGATAGATTGGGAGGTTATGATTGACATATACACAGTGCTATATTTAAAATAGATAACCAACAGGAACCTATAGCACACAGAACTCTGCTCAATATTCTATAATAACCTAAATGAGAAAAGAACTTGAAAAAGAATATGTACATGTATACATGTAACTAAATTACTTTGCTGTACACATGAAACTAATAAAACATTGTTAATCAACTATAGTCTAATATAAAATAAAAATAAAAACTTTTTTTTTACCTAGGCATAACCCCTCCAAATTTTTTATGTATTATAAAATGGTGCAACTTCTATGAAAAACAATATGTAGATTCCTCAAAAAAATTAAAAATAGAACTACAATATGTTCCAGGAAACCCACTCCTGGGTGTGTATGCAAAAGAATTGAAAACAGAGCCTCAATGAGATATTTGGACACCCATATTCATAGCAGCACTGTTCATAATAGCCAAGATGTGTAAGCAATCCAAATATCCAATGGTGGATAAATTGATTTAAAAAATGTGGTGTGAATACTGCTGCTGCTGCTGCTAAGTCGCTTCAGTCATGTCTGACTCTGTGCGACCCTATAGACGGCAGCCCAC
>NW_011486333.1:4825-7225 GCF_000754665.1 Bison bison bison | reverse complement strand
CCAGGCTCCCCCGTCCATGGGATTCTCCAGGCAAGAACACTGGAGTGGGCTGCCATTTCCTCCTCCAATGCATGAAAGTGAAAAGTCAAAGTGAAATACTATTTAGCCTTAAAAAGGAAGGAAATTTTGTCACATGTTACAAAATGGATGAATCTTGACAACATTATATTAAGTGAAATAAGCCAATTATGAAAACACAAATTGTGTATCTAAAGTAGTCAAATTCATATAAACAGAAAGTAGACTGGTGGTTAGTAGGAGCTGAGGAGAGGAAGGAAAGAGGAGTTGTTTTTTAGTGGGTATAGAATTTCAATTTTGCAAGACTGAAAAAGTTCAGGGGATCTCTTTCAAAGCAATGTGAATACAGTTAACACTACTGAACTGTACACTTAAAATGGTTATGACAATAAATTTTATGTTATGTGCTTTTAAATCACAATAAAAAGTGTATGTCCTCAGCATATCCTTTTTTTAATTTTGAGGGGGAAAGAATAGTAGATTCTAAAACAATATTAATTTTTCCTTCAAAATCTCTTATTGTCTTTCTTCTGAAAGTGAAAATGTATTGTTCTGAATAAAGTATTTTTCATTTATATGCAGAAATCAAAATTATACTGTTCCATTTAATGCAAGGCAATAGGATACAGAGTGGTTTGAAATTAGGAAATAATCCCATTTTTCATTTCTCTGGCCACATTGGAATTAAACTAGAGATTAAGAACAAAAACATAATTAGAAAACATGTTTCTGGAAGTTTGAAAACAATTAACTCATGGATCAAGAAAAGAAAATGTAAAGGCTAATATTAAATATTTAGCATTAAATAAAAATGAATAGAATACATATATAAGCTCATGAGATACAGCTAAAACCATACTAACAAGGAAATTTATAATCTTAAATTTTTATAGCAGAGAAGGCTAACTATTAATGAGCTAAGAATACAGCTTAAGAAATTAGTAAAAAGTACAATAGACTAAACCCAAAGAAAGTGGAATAAACCAAAGAATAAAGATAAAAGAAGAAACCAGTGAAATAGAAAACAAACCTTTACCATAGGCAGTCAACAAAGCCGACAGTTGGTACTTTGAAAAGGCTAAAAAAAATTGCAAATTTTTTGCAAGAATGATCAAGAATAAAAGATGGAAGGCACGAAAAAGCAATATCAGGAATGAAAAAGGGACTATAATTGTAAATGCCTCAAAGAATAACAAAGTAATAAAAGGATATTATTGAAAAAATCATTAAGCTAATAGATTGAAAACATGGTGATGAAGTGGACAAATTCCTATTGAGTTGCAAGAAATACTTAAGGAAATAATAATTCCAATTTTACACAGATTATTCCAGATTTTTAAAAAGAATAAACACAAAATCATTTTATAAAGACAGCATAATGTTGACATCAAGTCAGATTTCATTGATGAATATATATTAAAAAAATTCTAAGTAAAATCTTAGCAAATCAAATCCATCAATGCATAAAAAGAAAGTGCTTTATAATCAAGTTCATTTATTTCCAGAATGCAAATTGCTTTTATCTTAGAAAATCAATTTATGGAATTCCCTGAATTTTGAGATTACATGAAAAGCAATATGATTATTTCAGTAGAAGCAGAAAGACTATTTGATAAAATTCAATATTCACTCATGATAAAATTCTTAGTAAACAATGAAGAGAGGAGAGTATCTTAAACCTATTTAATGAAAAAGAGAAGCATATTACAAGTATCGCACTTCTGGTAAAATATTGAAAGCATTTCATTTGCAACTGGGAAAAAGCCAGTGGTGCCTGCTATTACAAACTCTACTCAACGTTGTATTGGTAATCATAGACAATGAAATGAGATAAGAAAAAGAAATGGTTGGATAAGATAAGAAAAAGAAAAAGAAATGCAAAGAAAGAAACAAAAATATTATTCACAGACCTTATGACTGTCTACATAGAAAAAATTTAAATGTACAGATAAATTAGTAGGATTATTAAGATTGGTTGATCCAGGCTTCTGGATATAAAGATAATATATAATAATAAATTGAAATTCTGCATATCAGGAGAAGAAATATGAATAGCTAATAAACAATTGATGAATTTCTCAACCTCATTAACAATCAGAGAAGTATAAATTGAAACCACAATAAAGTTATTATTTCACAACTAATAGACTAGAAGAATGAAAACAAGTATTCATGAAGATATTCAGCAACTTCAATTTGGCATTATCTAGTAGAGTGGAAAATATGTATTTCTTTTCCTGAGCAAGTATATCATGTGCCAAAACTGGTCAAGTTCATCGTATGAGATATGTATAAAAATATTTATAATACCACTATTGTACTGGGAAAATAAAAACTAGTAACACCCAAAATATCTATGGATATTTAGAGAATGGGGAGGCC
>NW_011486333.1:780-2634 GCF_000754665.1 Bison bison bison | reverse complement strand
GGGGCTGGGAAAATGGGGAAATGTTGGTCAAAGGGTATAAACTTTCAGTTATAATATGAATAATTTCTGAAGATGTAACGTATAGCATGGTGACTGTAGTTAACAATACTGTATTGTATACATGGGGCTTAAGGGGGTGCAGTGGTAAATGAATCCACCTGCAATGCAGCAGACACAGGAGACGTGGGTTTGATCCCAGGGTCCGGAAGATCCCCTAGAGGAAAAAATGGCAACCCACTCTAGTATTCTTGCCTGGAGAATTCCACGGACAGATGAGTCTGGCAGGCTATAGTCTCCTGGGTTGCAAAGATTTGGACATGACTGAGCACACTGTGTGTGCAAAATTGCTAAGAAAGTAGAGCTTTAATGTTCTCACCATAACAACAACAATAAAATGCTTGGTGATGGATAGGGAGGCCTGGTGTGCTGTGGTTCATGGGGTCACAAAGAGTCTGACACGACTGAGCGACTGAACTGAACTGAACTGAACTGAAGGATCCATTAAGCAACCTTATTTTGATAAACTTTTTGCAATATAAATGTGTATCAAATCATATTGTACACCTTAAACTTATGCAATATTATATGTCAGTTATATCTCAATAAACCTAGGGGGGAAAAGAATCGGCTAACTGTACTAACATGCTACATCATTGACAGATGTTTAGGAACATGATATTAAGGAAAAACAGTTGTAGGAGAATACCTAAAATGTTGCTCCATTTTATAGAATTCAAAACATGGAAAGCTTAATAATGCATTGTTAAGGGATACAGCCACCTCCAGTAAACACTATAAAGAAAAGCAAGTGGGAGATAAACACAAAATTAAGAACAGTCCTTACCTCTGGGTGCAGAGGCAAGTATGTGGGTTTGTGGAGGTGCTGACAGGGCATTTCATTGTAATGGTAATATTTAAAAAATCTAAAATACTTTATATTTTATACATGTTCTTCTATATATAACAAAATCCCAACTCTCTCCCTATTCCAGATTCACTACTTCCCCCTCTCTATCAATAGTAAATCATTAAAAAATAAAAACTAGTTAACACTCTTGATATTCCATCTTAATGAGGGAGGAGATATTTTCAAGCAAGATCACATATAGTACCCTGGAGTGGATGGCTTGAGGCTAAGGGAAGTTCATGATAAGAATGGAGGAAGTAGGGTGAGAGAGAGTGTATTGAGAATACACACAAATCGACTTACAGAATCCAGTTGTTTTCTCAGGTAATTGTCGATAGTTCAAAACACATTTTTGTTCAACAACTTTTAAGAGCTGCAAACAGACTTACTGGCAGATTTTCTGATCTATTATGGCAATGGAAACCATCTGATGCCTGTTTTCAAATGTGTTTGCCATGGCCAGAACTTATGACTCAATTAATAAAACAAACGTGTCTATGAACTTAATGTAATCCTTTTGACCTTAATAAAGTCTTAAATCCCGAGTAAATCTGCTTTAAGATTGAAAAATGTACACAAAAGTGAAACATTGCATACACTTGCACTAGAGTTTATGACCCTTGCCTCCTACCACTGCTCCCTGGCTAACTTGGTGCCATTTAAAGTGCTTCCTTTGGTGGTAACAAATTATAAATCCATATCTCTGTAAGACGCTCTCATCAGCCCAAATGCTTGTTCATAAGGGCACATGCATGCACACACACACGCAAGGTCTTCTCTTGCATTGATTTGGTTGGCAGGTTGAAAAATGACCAAGGACCTTCTGTTCTAATTCTAAATATCATTGTTTATAATGATAATATGCTGTTCATTTTCCTGGATTTTCCGCCATGGAAATGCTAGACACATTACAATAAAATATATTCTTATGCAAATAATCCAAATAG
>NW_011486333.1:0-680 GCF_000754665.1 Bison bison bison | reverse complement strand
CAGCCAGCCATGGCCTCATGAAAGCCTTTCTGGGGTTTTCAGTTAGATTCAAAAAGGGAGTTGTTTGGCATATTCTTCTATTGTTTCAGAGGCCCCTGTCAATCAGCACAGCAGTTAGTGAGGAACTCTACAGCTTGCTACCACCAGCCAATAGGCAAACTGGTTTGGCTCTTCTTTTAACCTAGCTGGTTATCTAATCTATTTTTATTATGAGAGAAGACTATAGTTAATGGATTTGGTCAAGGCTGAAATTAAGCCTGGATATTTTAATGACAACCGAATCATTCCTTATTTTATGTTAATTGTATTCAAACCTGTTTTGAATAACTATGTTAGTAGGGAAAGGAGGAAAGATCACCAAACTGGAAAAAAGAAATATAGGTTCTTTTCTCCCCTTGAGACCAGTTCCATTCTTAAGGTGCTTTGCAAGAACTTTGAGGATCCTTGCTTCATTCTGGGAGGTGGTAGTGGTTTTGTCTTAGAAGAAAGATTAAAAATTTCTTTCATAGGTCAATATACCAGGATTAAAACTGAAAAAAAATGAATGGGCTCCATTCATTATTACCCAAAACTTAAATCGTCTTCCTCTGGTGTCTCCAATTTTAAGTGGAAAACTTAACTACTGAAAGCGACTTAGTTTCTTCTAATTTAAGACTCTTAGATAGTCATTCCATGCAGTG
>NW_011486332.1:5064-5498 GCF_000754665.1 Bison bison bison | reverse complement strand
CAGTCTGTCACTGCCTCATTCACAACTGTTGCGCTCTTTGCCCCTGACCTGATGAGGTCCCATGGGTGCGGTACCTGCCATGATGTTGCTACACAATGGACAAATATAAATATCCTGTCACGAACATCAGGTGCCAGCACCTCCTAACAACTTTAAGGAGGTGTACTAGTGCCTCATAACAGGAAGAAAATGAGCTGCAATCCTGCAGCCAGCAGAAAGGAAACCCCCAAAAGAGAAAGTTAGAAAAACTGAGAGATGGCAAATATGTTCCAGGCAAAGGAACAAGATAAAAAGCCACAAGAAAACCCAAATGAAGTGGAGATTGGCAACTTACCTAACAAGGATATTGATAGTGAAGATGTTCCAGGATTTTGGAAAATAATGGAGGCACAGATCAAGAAAGATACAAGAGACGTTTAACAGTTAAAGAACAA
>NW_011486332.1:0-1058 GCF_000754665.1 Bison bison bison | reverse complement strand
ATTTCAAATCCTGAAAGATGATGCTGTGAAAGTGCTGCACTCAATATGCCAGCAAATTTGGAAAACGCATCAGTGGCCACAAGACTGGAAAAGGTCCTGTTTTCATTCCAATGAAAAGTTTTCATTCCAATTTCATTCCAAAAGTTTTCATTCCAATCCCAAAGAAGGGCAATGCCAAAGAATGTTCAGACTATCACACAATTGTGCTCATTTCACATACTAGCAAAGAAATGCTCAAAATCCTTCAAGCTAGGCTTCAACAGTACATGAACTGAGAACTTTCAGATATACAAGCTCGATTTAGAAAAGGCAGAAGAACCAGGGAACAAATTGCCAACGTCTGTTGGATCAACGAAAAAGCAAGAGGATTCCGGAAAAACATCTATTTCTGTTTCATTGACTAGGCTAAAGCCTTGACTGCGTGGATCAGAACAAACTGTGGAAAATTCTTCAAGAGTTGGGAATACCAGTCCACCTTACCTGCCCCCTGAGAAATCTGTATACAGATCAAGAAGTAACAGAAGTGGACACAGAACAAAAGGCTGGTTGAAAATTGGGAAAGGAGTACGTCAAGGCTGTATATTCTCAGCCTGCTTATTTACCTTCTGTACAGAGTACATCATGTGAAATGCTGGGCTGGATGACTCACAAGCTGCAATCAAGATTTCAGAGAGACATATCAACAACCTCAGATATGAAGATGATACCACTTTAATGGAAGAAAGCAAAGAACTAAAGAGCCTCTTGTTGAACATAAATGAAGAGAGTGAGAAACCTGTGTAAAATTCAACATTCAAAAGACTAAGATCATGGCATCTGATCCCATCACTTCATGGCAAATAGATGGGGGAAAAAATGGAAACAGAGACAGACTTTCTTTTCTTGGGCTCTAAAATCACTGCAGATGGTGACTGCAGCCATGAAATTAAAAGATGCTTGCTCTTTGGAAGAAAATCTGTGACAACCTAGACAGTGTATTGCAAAGCAGAGACATTACTTTGCCAACAAAGGTGTCTAGAGTCAAAATTATCATTTTTCCAGTAGTCATGTACAGATGT
>NW_011486331.1:4275-5124 GCF_000754665.1 Bison bison bison | reverse complement strand
AGGAGCCTGGTGGGCTACAGTCCATGGGGTCGCAAAGAGTTAGAGATGACTGAGCGACTAAGCACAAAAGCACAGCGGTGCCGAGCTAGGCCATGTTGCCCCCGGATCTTCAGGAACAGACTTGCCACATTCCCCACTGCCTGGAGAAAGTGCTTCCAGTCCGAGCCCAAGTGAAGCCCTGCTCCTTTGCTTACTCAGCTGCCCATCAAGGATGTGATTTTTAGGGAATGGGGGTGGGGGATATATTTGGTGAATTTTTACATTAAAATGCATCGAATGTAATTGTGTAAAACCTGGATGAATGCACATATGCCTGTAACTTCCTGCTTTCATCTTTCATGCTACTATTTGGTCTTCAGTCTTGCTTTTTCTTTCTCCCTTCATTTCATGGAATACCTTTAGAAGACTTCAGTAATACAGTTGCAATTTTCTTTCATCTTGCAACACCCCACAACCAAACTAAGAAACTTCATGAAATGTTTCATAGTTTCTAGATATAAAGTAGTAAAACTTGAGATCAAATAAAATCTTGATTCACTAACCAATTTAAGATCTGGTTTCTCACCTTAGGAACTTTAGGTTATGAATACTTTCGTTTCATTCCTCTTGTATCTATTTATTTTTTCCTTATCTACCAAACAAACATTTATCAAGTGTCAGCCACATGCCAGGCACTGAAGTAGATGCAAAAGTAAAGATTTGTACAGTATGGACAGTGGTACGTGAGCTCTCATCTTACTGGATTTATTGTCTGCTCTGATGAATTAAATGAATTCAGGGAATTCCCTGGTGGTCCAGTGGTTAGGACTCAGTACTTGGACTGCATGAGCCCCAGGTTCAGTCCCTGGT
>NW_011486331.1:0-690 GCF_000754665.1 Bison bison bison | reverse complement strand
GGTCACCAAGAGATTCTACGGTCTCTTGCTAAGTACGCCTTAAAAGTCTAAGCTGGATATCACTGAATTCATTTAAACCCACTTGGAAATATTTACCTCAGTAGAAATAGCCCTCGAATTTATTGGTATAAAGAGATTGTGGCTATATCAAGTTTTTAAAGTCATACTCTACTAAGTACCCTTATTTAAACCTGAACACCCAAAACAAGTACCAAAAACATGTTCTCAAGAGAGCTTTTTTTTAAAAAAAATCAATACTTTAAAGTGTTTTTCATTCACTCTTCCTCCCCTACATAAATTAACCCTCAAGTTGCAGGCCCGGCAGAGAGGAAGACTAGCCAATCTACCCTCACCTTCTAACAACCATGAAATAAATGATACTCAACAGTGTCAGTTCTGTGCTATTTGCCATTTTTTATTAACCAAACTGCAGGTTTCAATCAAATTTGCACTGTTTCAGAGTCAAAGCCAAACTTTTTAATTTTTCTTTAGGAAGATTAGTTCAGTGCATGGAACCTGCAGAGATTCGATCAGGCCACTCAATCACAGTCCCAGGTCACTAGATAACAGCAGGTGATCTCCTGGCAGTTGCTGTGAGCCACAGGGTCTTCAGCTGCAGGGGTGGTAGCTGCAGTAGAATCCACAGAGCCGGTAGAGGTGGCAGAAGAATCCACAGAGCCGGTAGAGGTG
>NW_011486330.1:9902-10850 GCF_000754665.1 Bison bison bison | reverse complement strand
CTATCTCTTTTACACATGGTAATGCATTTGTGTCAGTGCACTCTCTCAATTCATCCCACCCTCTCTTTTCCCTGCTGTGCCGCAAGTCCATTATCTACATCTGCATCTCTATTCCTGCCCTGCAAGTAGGTTCATCAGTATCATTATTTTCTAGATTTCATATTTATGTGTTATTATATGATATTTGTTTTTCTCTTTCTGACTTACTTCACTGTGTATAACAGGTTCTAGGTTCATCCACCTCAGTTTAACTGACTCAAATTCATTTCTTTCTATGGCTGAGTAATATTCCACTGTATATATGTACCAAAACTTCTTTATTCATACATCTGTCAATGGACATCTATGTTGCTTCCATGCCCTGGCTATTGTAAATAGTGCTTTCTGCTTCTTATTTATTTGAGTATGTCTGCTGCAGTGGATTTTATGTCAAGGAAATAGCTTCTTAGTTGTTTTTCTGTAGGTGAGAGCAGAGTGTCACAAAAAGAAGCAATCTCTCCTTTTCACTCATTGTGTTAAAAAAAAAAAAGTGGGCACATTTCTTCTGCCTTGAATTCTGGGATACCGCCTTGAAAACAGGTACATGAAATGATGCTTAACATTATCAACCATTACTTTGAAATGCAAATCAAATCAAATTTGCAAATGCAAATCAAAGCCATATTGAGACATCAACCTGCATCTATTGAGATGGTCATTATAAAAAAATCAAGAGGACTTCCCTGGTGGTCCAGTGATTAAGAAATCATTTGCCAATGTAGGGGGACATGGGTTCAGTCCCTGGTCTGGGAATATTCACATGTCTCAGAGCACCTAAGCCCATGTATCACAACTACTTAGCCTGTACACTGCAATTGCTGAAGCCCATGCGCCCTAGAGAAGCCACTACAATGAGAAATCTGCACATCAGAACTAGAGAGTAGCCCCCACTTGCTGCAACTAGAGAAA
>NW_011486330.1:4956-5777 GCF_000754665.1 Bison bison bison | reverse complement strand
CTTTTGATTTCTCTATCAACTCAGAATAAGAGTTTTGCTGGTAAAGTATTCTTGGTTGTAGGTTCTTCCCTTTTATCACTTCAAATATATTATGCCATTCGGTTCTGGCTTGTAGAGTTTCTTTTGAGAAATCAGCTGATAACCTGAATGGAGTTACCTTTTATGTTATTACTTGTCTTTCCCTTGTTGCTTTTAATATCTTATCTTTGTCTTTAATTTTTGTCAGTTTGTTTACTGTGTGTCTCATTGTGTTCCTCCTTGGGTTTATCCTGCCTGGGACTCTGTGCTTCCTAGACTTGGTTGACTATTTCCTTTCCCATGTTAGGGAACTTTTCAGCTATTAACTCTTCAAATATTTTCTAAGGTCATTTATCTATCTCTTCTCCTTCTAGGACCCCTATCATGTGAATATTGATGTATTTAATGTTGTCCCAGAGGTCTCTTAGGCTGTCTTTATTTTTTCATTCTTTTTTTCTATATTCTGTTGCACAGCAGTTATCTCCACCATTCTGTCCTCCAGGTTATTTATCCATTCTTCTGCCTCAGTTATTCTGCTATTGATTTCTTCTAGTGTATTATTCATCTCTGTTGTTTGTTCTTTAGTTCTTGTAGGACTTCGGGAAATATTTCTTGCATCTTCTCCATTGTTTCCTGAAGATCCGGGATCATTTTCACTACCATTTTTCTGAATTATTTTTCTGGAAGGTTGCCTGTATCCACTTCATTTAGTTGTTTTTCTGAGGTTTTATCTTGTCCCTTTATCTGGGACACAACCCTCTGTTTTTTCATTCTGATTAATGTTCGGTAGTGTGGTTTTCATT
>NW_011486330.1:0-604 GCF_000754665.1 Bison bison bison | reverse complement strand
ATTTCTTCTTGGTTCAGTTTTGGAAGATTATACTTTTCTAAGAATTTGTCCATTTCTTCCAAGTTGTCTATTTTATTAGCATATAGCTGCTCATAGTAGGCTCATGATCCTTTGCATTTCTGTATTGTCTGTTGTAACTTCTTTTTCATTTCTAATTTGATTGATGAGTCTTATCCCTTTTTTTCCAGATGAATCTAATCGTTTGTCAATTGTTTATTTTCTGAAAGAGCCAACTTTTAGTTTTATTGATCTTTGCTATTTTTTCCTTTATTTCTTTCTCACTTACTTCTGCCCTGACCTTTATCATTTCTTTCCTTATACTAACTTTGGAATTTTTTGTTCTTCATTTCCTAGTTCTTTAGGTGTAATGTTAGGTTGTTTAATATTTTTCTTGTTTCCTGAAGTAACATTGTATTGCTACAAATTTCTCAGCACTGGTATTACTGATCTTATAGGTTTCGAGTTGTCATTTTTCCTTTGTCACTTGTTTCTAGATATTTTTTTAATTTCCTTTTTAATTTCTTCAATGATCTCTTGGTTATTTAGAATCATATTGTTTAGGTTCCACGTGTTTGTGTTTTTTATATTTTGCTTTTTCCTGTAG
>NW_011486329.1:4951-5623 GCF_000754665.1 Bison bison bison | reverse complement strand
AAATAAATAAATGTTTTTTAAAAATAATAACAAAGTCCTTGATGGACAAGAAATGATGCTGAGGTCACTTACCTGAGGCAGATGACTATTTAAGGGATAAATTCCCCATTTCCTCCTTAGTCTCATATATTAGACTTCAAAGTCAGCTAGAGGTTGGGTTAAGGAAAGGCTACTTGCAGGTTTAAATCAAAAATACTGATAATAATGGGAATAAAAATAGTCATGGTGGCAGTTAATGATGCAGACAAGCATGTGCTAGGCGCTAAAAATGAAATACTATATATCCAATCTTTCTTACACACAAGCACCTTTGAAAGATACATTACTATTTGCCTTTTGTATCAGGAAACGTATTTGCTGATGATAACCCTAATTGGTAGGAAACCTAGGAATTGAACCTAGCCTGAATCTAAAGCCCATCATTTTCGTCTGTATCATTCACCTCTGATTTGTCTCTGTTAAAGGAACTATTTATCCAATCAAAGCTATCTTTCTTCCTTCTACCTGCATTAAAAATGAAAATATCAAAATGTACTAAAATGAAAACCTGATGAGCCCACAGGATCTGGTGACAGTGAGTCATAACCACCTTTTTGTGGCTGTTGTTATTTAGTCGCTATGTTGTATCTGACTCTTTTGCAATCTAATAACATCAGCATTCTTCAAACAAAG
>NW_011486329.1:0-433 GCF_000754665.1 Bison bison bison | reverse complement strand
AAAAAAAAAAAAAAAAAACCTTAAGTGGGGGAAAATATTTGGAAAATGTTTTACCTCTAACAAGTGCAGTGTTATCACAAATACCAGCCATAAACACATAAAGGAATCCTTTACTCTCTAATGCTTGAGAAATATCATGATTAAAGTGAAATCTTAGACAGTTTAGTTTCTTCAAAATACTTTCATTCAGGGAAGGCTGGAGCTTCCAAACACGGAAAACTGAGCCCACCTGTGAGAGTGGAGGGAGTTCCTGGCGGTGCTGAAGAGGCCGGACTTCACATGCTTCCTGAAGAAAGAACAGGAGGGGCAGCTCCCCAGGCACAGCTGCCACCCGTCAGAGCAGCTCCCCGGGGCTGAGCGTGGAAGACCCCGAGGGGTACCTGGTGAACCAAGTGGTCACCAGCACAAGAGAACGCCCTTGCTGGGTGTCAAA
>NW_011486328.1:3188-4176 GCF_000754665.1 Bison bison bison | reverse complement strand
AGACAGGAGACAGGGATCAAGACCATCCCCATGGAAAAGAAATGCAAAAAAGCAAAGTGGCTGTCTGGGGAGGCCTTACAAATAGCTGTGAAAAGAAGAGAAGCGAAAAGCAAAGGAGGAAAGGAAAGATATAAGCATCTGAATGCAAAGTTCCAAAGAATAGCAAGGAGAGATTAAGAAAGCCTTCCTCAGTGCTCAGTGCAAAGAGATAGAGGAAAACAACAGAATGGTGAAGACTAGAGATCTCTTCAAGAAAATTAGAGGTTTTTCCCCAAGAAAATTCAAGGGAACATTTCATGCAAAGATGGGCTCAATAAAGGACAGAAATGGTATGGACCTAACAGAAGCAAAAGAAATTAAGAAGAGATGGCAAGAATACACAGAACTATACAAAAGAGATTTTCATGACCCAAGTTGTCATGATGGAATGATCACTCACCTTGAGCCAGACATCCTGGGAAGTGAACTAAAGTGGGCCTTAGGAAGCATCACTATGAACAAAGCTAGTGGAGGTGATGGAATTCCAGTTGAAGTATTCCAAATCCTAAAAGATAATGCCTTGAAAGTATTGCAATCAATATGCCAGCAAATTTGGAAAACTCAGGATTGGCCACAAGACTAGAAAAATATCAGTTTTCATTCCAATCCCAAAGAAAGACAATGCCAAAGAATGCTCAAACTACTGCACAATTGCACTCATGTCATACTAGTTGCTCTAGTAAAGTAATACTTAAAATTCTCCAAGCGAGGCTTCAGCAATACGTGAACTACAAATTTCCAGATGTTCAAGCTGGTTTTAGAAAAGGCAGAGGAACCAGAGATCAAATTGCCAACACCCACTGGATCATTGAAAAAGCCAGAGAGTTCCAGAAAACCATCTATTTCTGCTTTATTGACTATGCCAAAGCCTTTTACTGTGTGGATCACAATAAACTGTGGAAAATTCTGAATGAGATGGGAATACCAGACCACCTGACCTGCCTCTTGA
>NW_011486328.1:0-652 GCF_000754665.1 Bison bison bison | reverse complement strand
CTCTACTCAACTTTGTGAATCTCTTTGGGTATTTCAGGCTGTGGAGAACACTTAGGGAACTGATTACTGGCTAGATCTATGTCTATCCTTTTGATTCCCACTCTTCTCCTCCTGGTCACCTCTATTTCCTTCCTCCCTCTTCTCTTCTCTTCTCTATGTAACTCCATGAATCTCTGAGTGTTTCCGGCTGTGGAGAGCACATAGATATTTGATTACTGGCTAGATTGCTCTTGCCTCTTTTGATTACCCCTCTTCTCCTCCTGGTCACCTGTATCTCCCTCCACCCTCTTCTCTTCTCCATGTAACTCAGCAAGGATCTCATTCAAATATGAAGGAGAAATCAAAAGCTTTACAGACAAACAAAAGCTGAGAGAATTCAGCACCACCAAACCAGCTCTTCAATAAATTGCAGAAGGTAAACTTCCAAACTCATTCTATGAAGCCACCATCACCCTAATACCAAAACCAGAAAAAGATGCCACAAAAGGAAAACTACAGGCCAATATCACTGATGAACATAGATGCAAAAACCCTTAACAAAATTCTAGTGAACAGAATCCAACAACATATTAAAAAGACCATACATCATGACCAAGTGGGCTTTATCCCAGGGATGCAAGCATTCTTCAATGTCCACAAATCAATCAATGTG
>NW_011486327.1:5103-5417 GCF_000754665.1 Bison bison bison | reverse complement strand
GAATAAAGTAAAGAAGTGGTATATTTACATAATGGAATATTATGCAGCCATAAAAAAAGAATGAATTAATGTCATTTGCAGCAACATGGGTCCATCTAGAGAATATCACACTAAGTGAAATAAGTCAGAGAAAGACAAACACAGTATTATATCGCTTATATGTGGAATCTAAAAAGTGCGACAAATGAACTTATTTACAAAGCAGAAATAGACTCACAGACATAGAAAAGAGACTTATAGTTACCAAAGGGGAAAGGGGGCAAGGATAAATTAAAATGTTGGAATTAAAATATACACACTACTATATAAAATAA
>NW_011486327.1:0-781 GCF_000754665.1 Bison bison bison | reverse complement strand
AGAAATATCAATAATTTCAGATATGCAGATGACACCACCCTTATGGCAGAAAGTGAAGAGGAACTAAAAAGCTTCTTGATGAAAATGAAAGAAGAGAGTGAAAAAATTGGCTTAAAGCTCAACATTCACAAAACGAAGATCATAGCATCTGGTCCCATCACTTCATGGCAAATAAATGGGGAAACAGGGGCTGACTTTATTTTCTTGGGCACCAAAATCACTATGGATGGTGATTGCAGCCATGAAATTAAAAGACACTTACGCCTTGGAAGGAAAGTTATGACCAATCTAGATAGCATATTCAAAAGCAGAGACATTACTTTGCCAACAAAGGTCCATCTAGTCAAGGTGATGGTTTTTCCAGTAGTCATGTATGAATGTGAAAGTTGGACTGTGAAGAAAGCTGAGCGCCAAAGAATTGATGTTTTTGAACTGTGGTGTTGGAGAAGACTCTTGAGAGTCCCTTGGACTGCAAGGAGATCCTACCAGTCCATCTTAAAGCAGATCAGTCCTGGGTGTTCATTGGAGTGACTGATGTTGAAGCTGAAACTCCAGTACTTTGGTCACCTGATGCAGTGAGCCGACTCATTTGAAAAGACCCTGATGTTGGGAAAGATTGAGGGCAGGAGGAGAAGGGTATGACAGAGGATGAGATGGTTGGATGGCATCGCTGACACAGTGGTTATGGGTTTGAGTGAACTCTGGGAGTTGGTGATGGACATGGAGGCCTGGCGTGCTGCAATTCATGGGGTCGCAAAGAGTCGGACACGACTGAGCGACT
>NW_011486326.1:4774-5314 GCF_000754665.1 Bison bison bison | reverse complement strand
ATGAAAACCTTCTGGATAGCAAGAACAAGATCAAAATTGTTCCCATAAAGCCTTCATCTTTGACACCAACCTATAACCCAGTGAATAGCCTTCCCACAAACAACTGGGAACATAGTTCTTCTTGCTTCACAAGAATTCTGCATAACTGTGAAACTGTAAAAGATATTTAAAACAGTCCAATATAATACCACAACAATCATTTCAAAGTTCTATGAGAGTCTCTGAGGCAGACATCTCTTGGTGGAGTCCTTGTTAGTTAATCTCCTGCAAGCACTTGACATTCCGGCTCACCTCTTGCTTCTTAGGGGAACTTACAATTTCTCCGCTACATTTCCACACTACTTGAAGTGTTTCTGGCCCAATTCTACCATCTTCAAGAAAAACTGAGTAACTCCCTGAGATGGCCCAAGCCACCACCTTAAATACCATCTCCAGCTAAAGAAAGATTGGTAGGGACACAATGAGAAGTTAATAGGAAAAGCAGCTAAAATTAAAATGGCTGGGTTTTTTACAGAGGTTTAAGTATTCTCCATTGACAAG
>NW_011486326.1:0-557 GCF_000754665.1 Bison bison bison | reverse complement strand
ATTGAAGAATCCTTGCATTCCTGAAATAAACTCAACTTGATCATGGTGTATGAGCTTTTTAATGTGTTGCTGAATTCTGTTTGCTGGAATTTTGTTGAGGATTTTTGCATCTATGTTTATCAGTGATATTGGCCTGTAGTTTTCTTTTCTGTGTTGTTTTTGTCTGGTTTTGGTATCAGGGCGATGGTGGGCTCATAGAATGAGTTTGGAAGTGTTCCTTCCTCTGTAATTTTTTTAAAGCGTTTTAGAAGGATAGGCATTAGCTCTTCTGTAAATGTTAATAGAATTCTTCCATGGAGTCATCTGGTCCTGGGCTTTTGTTTTCTGAGAGATTTTTGATCACAGCTTCAATTTCAGTAATTTCAGTACTTATAAGTGGGTTGTTCATAATTTCTATTTCTTCCTGGTTCAGTCTTGGAAGATTGAACTTTTCTAAGGATCTGTCCATTTCTTCTAAGTTATCCATCTTATTGCCATATAGTTATTCATAATAGTCTCTTATAATCCTTTGTATCTCTGCATCCTCTGCTGTAACCTCTCCTTTTTCATTACTAATT
>NW_011486325.1:4707-5132 GCF_000754665.1 Bison bison bison | reverse complement strand
AAAGTATGACCACCTAGATAGCATATTCAAAGCAGAGACAGTACTTTGCCAACAAAGGTTCGTCTACTCAAGGCTATGGTTTCTCCTGTGGTCATGTATGGATGTGAGAGTTGGACTGTGAAGAAGGCTGAGCGCTGAAGAATTGATGCTTTTGAACTGTGGTGTTGGAGAAGACTCTTGAGAGTCCCTTGGACTGCAAGGAGATCCAACCAGTCCATTCTGAAGGAGATCAGCCCTGGGGTTTCTTTTGAAGGAATGATGCTAAAGCTGAAACTCCAGTACTTTGGCCACCTCATGTGAAGACTTGACTCATTGGAAAAGACTCTGATGCTGGGAGGGATTGGGGGCAAGAGGAGATGGGGACGACAGAGGATGAGATGGCTGGATAGGCATCACTGACTCAATGGACGTGAGTCTGAGTGAAC
>NW_011486325.1:0-598 GCF_000754665.1 Bison bison bison | reverse complement strand
TATAGTTTGCATGAAAACACACCTTCTATAGGCAGGGTTTATTACCTCCTCACTGGCTAAAAACATGAAGTTTTAGTTTTCATGGACTTTTTTATTCCCCTTTTAGATTTCTGAGAAATTAAAAAGAATTTACAGAAAGGTACAGAAGTTTCTCTTCAGATGTTTGGTGAAAAACAAGACAAATAGCACATTTAGTGTTAGTGACAGAGAGCAAGTCTGGAGCACCTACAGTTGAAAAGCAGAATACATTTTTGCTCCCACTTGCACAGTTACGTTAGAACATGGGCACAGGAGGATTTTTCCATATTAAACATCTAAAGCCAATTGTTTGTTCTGTAACTTTTGTTTAAATGACACTCATGAAGTTTTTACTTATTAAAGTCCAATAGGTAACCAAGCCCAGTGAAACTATGTACCACCAACTATTTCAGAACTGTAGAACATCAATGCCTTCCCCTATCCCCCCCACCTCACAAAAAAAATAAAAAGAAACAAAGAAAATACTTCCCAACACCCCACAGAGGTGCAGCCATGAATTTAAAAAATGCTTACTCCTTGGAAGGAAAGTTATGACCAACCTAGATAACATATTCAAAAG
>NW_011486324.1:4721-5299 GCF_000754665.1 Bison bison bison | reverse complement strand
TGGGAATCAGAAGAGGATTGCCAATCAGGGTGATGGGAAGCAGTCAGGGCATATCCCCCAAACTGATATTCAGAAAGCTGGAGTGTGAGATCAGGGTATGAGGCGGGTGGGCAAAGAGGAGACAGAGCTTGCCGTGGGCTAAGGCAGTGGGATTGACTCTGCTTGGTTGCCCCTTGTCAGGGCCAGAAAGCTCTCCCGCCAGAGACCATTCCTGAAACAGGTGAACTGGAGGGTCAGACGCCCTCCAAGGAGAACTTGGAGAAGGACCTGCTGGAAGATACAGGAGTGACAAGAACCCTTCTGTCTCAAGAGCCTGAACTTCTGCAGGATTGTGTTGAGTATTAAAACCTTGGAGACTGCAGGAGGTAATGACTACCTCCACTGATGTCCAGGAAGGGGTACCCAACATTTCCATCCCTTGTTATTGTGGGGTAGCAGTTGGTTCTCCAATGCCAACCTTCTCCATTGTCAATATTCCAGAGTGTTTCATTAGCTAGACTCTTATGTCGTTTGGTTGCTGGGAAGTCTGTAGCCAAGATTAGGGATGGTTCCAATGAGGCTGGCACCATGGACAATGC
>NW_011486324.1:0-791 GCF_000754665.1 Bison bison bison | reverse complement strand
TTTAATCCATTGTATATTCTTGCCTCCTTTGTCGAAGATAAGGTGTCCATATGTGCGTGGATTTATCTCTGGGCTTTCTATTTTGTTCCATTGATCTATATTTCTGTCTTTGTGCCAGTACCATACTGTCTTGATAACTGTGGCTTTGTAATAGATCCTTAAGTCAGGTAGGTTGATTCCTCCAGTTCCATTCTTCTTTCTCAAGATAGCTTTGGCTATTCGAGGTTTTTTGTATTTCCATACAAATTGTGAAATTATTTGTTCTAGCTCTGTGAAGAATACCATTGGTAGCTTGATAGGGATTGCATTGAATCTATAAATTGCTTTGGGTTAGTATACTCATTTTCACTATATTGATTCTTCCAATCCATGAACATGGTATATTTCTCCATCTATTAGTGTCCTCTATTATAAAACATCTATTAGTGTTTTTAATTTTTTAATTCATTCATTATGGCTGGGCTGGGTCTTCTATGCTGTGAGGGCTTTCTCTAGTCATAGGCAGTGGGGTATGGGCTGAGGGGTCTGGGCTTCTCACTGCAGTGGCTTCTCCCGTGGCAGAGCTGGGAGTCTAGAGTGCGGGTTCAGTAGATGCCCCTCTCATGCTCAAGAGTTGTGGTGCACAGGCTTAGAGGCAGGTGGGATCTTCCAGTATCAGGGATCAAACCATGTCCCCCTGCATTGGCAGGCAGATTCTTAGCCACTGGACCACCAAGGAAGCCCTATGGTCATTTCTGACCAGACAGTTTTTATGAAATATTGAATGAGTCGGGCAATGGTGTCCAATATTG
>NW_011486323.1:4642-5432 GCF_000754665.1 Bison bison bison | reverse complement strand
TAGGTGTCAAATCTTGTGAAAGAAAAAGATCACAATTATCCTGGGGAACCAGAGAGAAATAAGAGGTCAATGGAAGCATTCCACACTATTCTGTTTAATGCATATTCAGTATTCACTGCAACACTGATGCTAATTTTTCCAACCTAAGAGATTCTTTTGTGAACATTTTTGTACTTAAGTCTTTATATAAAAGCAATTCTAGGGTATATACCTGGAAGTGGAGTTTTGGGATCATGTACAAGGGCATCTTAAACTTTCTCAGATATTAGCCAAATGTAATCTAAAGTATCGTAAAATATTTCTATTTATGTGCAAGCAGTGTGTTAGAGTTTCCTTTACATTTTTATAAAAGAATAATTTTTTAGACTATTTTAAATCAATATTAAGTAAGGGTATAGTAGTATCATTGTCTGGAGAAGGCAATGGCAACCCACTCCAGTAGTCTTGCCTGGAAAATCCCATGGATGGAAGAGCCTGGTGGGCTGCAGTCCATGGGGTCGAGACTGAGTGACTTCCTTTCACTTTTCACTTTCACACATTGGAGAAGGAAATGGCAACCCAGTCCAGTGTTCTTGCCTGGAGAATCCCAGGGACGGTGGAGCCTGGTGGGCTGCCGTCTATGGGGTTGCACAGAGTCGGACACGACTGAAGTGACTTAGCAGCAGCAGCAGCAGGATCATTGTCCTTGTTGTTCAGTCGCTCAGTTGTGTCTGACTTTTTGCAACCCCATGGACTGCAGCACACCAGGCTTCCCTGTCCTTCACCATCTCCTGTAGCTTACTAAAACTCA
>NW_011486323.1:0-691 GCF_000754665.1 Bison bison bison | reverse complement strand
CATTAGTGTTTATGTGATAAGTGTATTCAGCTATTCATGAATTCTGATGTTTGTTCCACAGTAAAAACTACCTAGTCAAATACCTTGCCTTTATGACTAAGAAAAACAAGGATCAGACTTGTGACATTTGTTACAAACTGTCACAAGTTGGAATGCATTCTTAAGATGATAAAAATTTATAAGTAAATGGATATAGTTCTTTGACATTAAGCATTGTAAAACTGTAAACTTAAGCTTAAACTGTAAAATTTCTACATTAACAGTTAAAAAGTACATTCAAGTTTAAGAACTGTGTTATAATGTTAACCTGATTATTTCTTACATAATACAGTGGCCTGTAGTTGGATTACTCTCATCAGATAATTCAGTTTTAAGAAAACATAATTTAGCAATGGACTGGACTATATAATGGCTGCTTGTATGTACTATTCTGCGTGAGTGCATGCTGTGTGTTTGATTGTGACATCAAGGACTGCAGCCCTCCAGGCTCCTCTGTCCGTGGATGTTTCCAGCAAGAATACTGAAGTGAGTTACCACTTCCTCCTCCAGGGGATCTTCCTGACCTAGGGATCAAACCCAATTCTCCTGTGTCTCTTGCATTGGCAGGCAGATTCTTTACCACTGACCCACCTGAGAACTTCATTCATTACTTGCAACAGTGCTGATCTACGCAAAACAAATTACACACCCT
>NW_011486322.1:9283-10245 GCF_000754665.1 Bison bison bison | reverse complement strand
ACAAAGGTTCAGGGGCTGCAATGAGACCAAATGAGCCAACAGAATGTTGGGGAGAGAGCTGGAAGTCCCTTCTATACCTAGACTGTGGTGCTTAAAGGTAGAGAGCACAGAAAAGAGAAGATTAGAAGTTAGGATGGCTAAAACTTTGTGATCAATTAGGCATCAGGGGTGAGGAGAGGGAAGAGCGAGGGAAAGATGGTCCCAGGTCTGTGGCTTGGGAAACTGGATAGACAGTGCTGCTATTTTGAGCGAGGACACTCAGGGGAGAGAGAGATTTAGAGAGATGATCAGATTTGGAGAGGTGAGTTTTGGACCCATTGGGGTTAAGGTGCTCATGGGAGATCCGAGTGGAGATATTTTTAAGCTGCTGGATGTGGACTCCACAAGGAGAGCAGGGCTAGAAATATTCATCTAGACCAGTCAGTCTATAGATGGGCTTCACGGCAAGGATATGTTGAGGACGGTGAGGAAATTGTGTGGGATGAGAAGACAACAGTTGGCTTGTTACCAGCATCTAAGCACAGGCAAAAAGGCCAAGCTACCTATGAAGAAGGAAGGGAGTAAGTGGCAAGAGAAGAGGGCAGAAAAGTAGTGGGGTGGTGTATTCCAGTATCCAAGTGAAGGAGGAGTTTCAAGAGGGGTCATCAGCAATGTGAAATAACAAACAGAAATGTCTAATAGATTTTTCTTCCGAAGATGGCAGAGGAGTAGGATGGGGAGAACACTTTCTCCCCCACAAATTCATCAAAAGAACATTTAAACGCTGAGTAAATTCCACAAAACAACTTCTGAATGCTGGCAGAGGACATCAGACACCCAGAAAAGTGACCCAAGTCTTCGAAAGGAGGTAGGAAAAAATATAAAAGACAAAAAAAGGGACAAAAGAGGGAGGGACAGAGTTCCGTCCTGGGAAGGGAGTCTTAAAAAGAGAGAAGTTTCCAAAAACCAGGAAACCTTCTCAC
>NW_011486322.1:4606-5786 GCF_000754665.1 Bison bison bison | reverse complement strand
CCAGCAAGGATCTCACTCAAATATGAAGAAGAAATCAAAAGCTTCTCAGACAAGCAAAAGTTGAGAGAATTCAGCACCACCAAACCAGCTCTACAACAAATAACTAAAGGATATTCTCTAGACAGGAAACACAAAAATGGTGTATAAACTCCAACCCAAAACAATAAAGTAAATGGCAATGGGATCATACTTATCAGTAATTACCTTAAACGTAAATGGGTTGAATGCCCCAACCAAAAGACAAAGACTGGCTGAATGGATACAAAAACAAGACCCCTACATATGTTGTCTACAAGAGACCCACCTCAAAACAGGGGACACATACAGACTGAAAGTGAAGGGCTGGAAAAAGATTTTCCATGCAAATAGGGACCAAAAGAAAGCAGGAGTAGCAATACTTATATCAGATAAAATAGACGTTAAAACAAAGGCTGTGAAAAGAGACAAAGATGGTCACTACATAATGATCAAAGGATCAATCCAAGAAGAAGGTATAACAATTATAAATATATATGCACTCAACACGGGGGTGCCACAATATGTAAGACAAATGCTAACAAGTATGAAAGGAAAAATAAACAATAACACAATAATAGTGGGAGACTTTAAGACTCCACTCACACCTATGGATAGATCAACTAAACAGAAAATTAACAAGGAAACACAAACGTTAAATGATACAATAGACCAGTTAGACCTAATTGATAGCTATAGGACATTTCATCCCAAAACAATGAATTTCACCTTTTCCTCAAGCGCACATGGAACCTTCTGCAGGATAGATCACATTCTGGGCCATAAATCTAGCCTTGGTAAATTCAAAAAAATAGAAATCATTCCAAGCATCTTTTCTGACCACAATGCAGTAAGATTAGATCTCAATTACAGGAGAAAAAGTCTTAAAAATTCCAACATATGGAGGCTGAACAACATGCGGCTGAATAACCAACAAATCACAGAAGAAATCTAAAAAGAAATCAAAATTTGCATAGAAACTAATGAAAATGAAAACACAACAACCCAAAACCTGTGGGACACTTTAAAAGCAGTCCTAAGGGGAAAGTTCATAGCAATACAGGCATACCTCAAGAAACAAGAAAAAAGTCAAATAAATAACCTAACCCTACACCTAAAGCAACTAGAAAAGGAAGAAATGAAGAACCCCAGGGTTAGTAGAAGG
>NW_011486322.1:623-971 GCF_000754665.1 Bison bison bison | reverse complement strand
GGAACAGGATTCAGTTCTGGTTGCACACCACACTGACTTGTTTAATAACACACTCTGTGTTGACTTTCTTCCCTTGCCTTCTCACTTCTTCACTCCTTTACCTGTATTTCCTGGGATCTCCTTGCAAACAAACCACTTACACTCGAATTCTTGCCTCAGGTTCTACTTTTAGGGGAACTCAGATTATCTAGAAAGATAAGGCCTGGTTACCATCCATGGGAACGGGTTTCTGATAGCTAGCTCCATTGGTGACTTGAGTGAGAAAGTGGGGAATGGAAGGAGAGAGGCTTCATTTCAGGGAGATAAATAAGAGAGGAATGATGGAGCAGATACTTCAGAAGCAAAGTT
>NW_011486322.1:0-523 GCF_000754665.1 Bison bison bison | reverse complement strand
AAAAAAAAAAAGGCAAAGTTACCAACTGAAGAGACAGAATATTGACCTCACATTTTGGGTCAATAGGATTTAATCCCTCTTGCTAATCACACCGTAACTACTGTGAGGGCTCACCTTTCTCCAACGATGCCCTGTCTTGGAGAAATGTGGTATTGCCTCTGGTGGAAGTTATTGGGCCTGCTCCCTCACCCTGATGTGGGCAGGTGACCTAGGCTAGACCATGGGACGCCCTCTCCCAAGTGTTTGAATCCTAAGTGATATAAGACTATGAAGACTAGTGAAAGGTCATTTATCACAGCACTCTGGTGCTAAACAGACTTTCCCAAGCATTTTAGTCTCAAAAAACCTTGCAACTAATTAACTTTTGCTCCAGGTTGCCAGTGGCAGTTTGTGCACCAGGAATCCTAATTAATAAAACAGGGCTAGAAGAAAGGATTTCACAGAATGAGAATGATTTGTTTCTACTCAGAATCTTTGCTTTTCTGAAAAATCTCTTTAATAATCTAAAGCTTGTTTTATTGCA
>NW_011486321.1:5197-6411 GCF_000754665.1 Bison bison bison | reverse complement strand
GTATGGAAATACAAAAAACCTACAAATAAGCCAAAGCAACCTTGAGAAAGAAGAATGGAACTGGAGGAATCAACCTGCCTGACTTCAGTCTCTACTACAAAGCCACAGTCATCAAGACAGTATGGTACTGGCACAAAAACAGAAATATAGATCAATGGAAAAAATAGAAACCCCAGAGATAAATCCACGCACCTATGGACACCTTGGAGAAGGCAATGACACCCCACTCCAGTACTCTTGCCCAGAGAATTCCATGGACGGAGAAGCCTGCAAGGCTGCAGTCCATGGGGTCGCTGATGGTCGGACACGACTGAGCGACCTCACTTTCACTTTCATCCACTGCAGAAGGAAATGGCAACCCACTCCAGTGTTCTTGCCTGGAGAATCCCAGGGATGGGGGAGCCTGATGGGCTGCCATCTATGGGGTTGCACAGAGATGGACACGACTGAAGTGACATAGCAGCAGCAGCAGCGTGGACACCTTATCCTTGACAAAGGAGGCAAGAATATACAATGGAGAAAAGACAATCTCTTTGACAAGTGGTGCTGGGAAAACTGGTCAACCACTTGTAAAAAATGAAACTAGAACACTTTCTAGCACCATACACAAAAATAAACTCAAAATGGATTAAAAATCTAAATGTAAAATCAGAAACTATTAAACTCCTAAAGGGAAACATAGGCAAAATATTCTCCGACATAAACCACAGCAGGATCCTCTATGACCCACCTCCCAGAATATTGGAAATAAAAGCAAAAATGAACAAATAGGACCTAAATAAACTTAAAAGCTTCTGCACAACAAAAGAAACTATAAGCAAGGTGAAAAGACAGCCTTCAGAATGTGAGAAAATAATAGCAAACAAAGCAATGGACAAAGAATTAATCCCAAAAATACACAAGCAACTCCTCCAGCTCAATTCCAGAAAAATAAAAGACCCAATCAAAAAGTGGGCCAAAGAACTAGACATGCCTCCAAAGAAGACATACAAATAGCTAACAAACACATGAAAAGATACTCAACATCACTCATTATCAGTTCAGTTCAGTTCAGTTCAGTCACTCAGTCGTGTCAGACTCTTTGTGACCCCATGAATCACAGCATGCCAGGCCTCCCTGTCCATCACCAACTCCCGGAGTTCACTCAGACTCACGTCCATCGAGTCAGTGATGCCATCCAGCCATCTCATCCTCTGTCGTCCCCTTGTCCCTCC
>NW_011486321.1:661-1545 GCF_000754665.1 Bison bison bison | reverse complement strand
CTCTGCTTTTTAATATGCTATCTAAGTTGGTCATAGCTTTTCTTCCAAGGAGCAAGCATCTTTTAATTTCATGGCTGCAGTCACCATCTGCAGTGATTTTGGAGACCAACAAAATAAAATCTCTCACTGTTTCCATTGTTTTGAAAGGTTGTTGTTGAGTCATGAGAATACACCGGAATTCTTGGCCCCTGGAGGAGAAGAATTCAATCCGGGGCCAGAGACGAGGCTTGATCGCTCAGAGCTTTTGTATAATAAAGTTTTATTAAAGTATAAAGGAGATAGAGAAAGCTTCTGACATAGGCATCAGAAGGGGGCAGAAAGAGTATCCCCCTGCTAGTCTTCACCTGGATGTTATATAGTCACTAGCAGTCTGTTAATGAAAGAAAGGAATGTCTTAAAATTCAGAATGGCACCAGGCCCCTCACCCATAAGATGCATTTTGGGATAATCTTGGCACCAAATGGTTTATCCTGGGCCATAAAATGATTAATTTGAATCTTGAAGAAGGGCAGACCACCATACAAATAGTTTCATTTACATAGATTAGGGGAACAATATCTGAGTATGGTTTGTCAAGTAGGTTCTGGGCCAAGAGGCCGAACCGACTTGGAGACAGAGTTTGGGGTAAAGGCATAGTACATTAGCATAGCTTAAGACAAACATTTCCATAAGAAAAAGGCATTGGTTATCTCTAGGCTCAAGAATAGCTAACTTCAGGTGAAACCAGGTGTCATTATGGCCAATACAGTATTTTAAGAGAAACCTCCCTTTAAATTTGTATAGAGAAGGAAAAAATATTAGCTAGTTTGTTTCCTCCTGCCGCTTAAGAGAGATAAAAAATGTCTGACACTTGCAGGCTATTTCCTCTATTTGGAGACCCCTGG
>NW_011486321.1:0-561 GCF_000754665.1 Bison bison bison | reverse complement strand
AAAAAAGAAATCAAAATATGCATAGAAACGAATGAAAATGAAAACACAACAACCCAAAACCTATGGGATACTTTAAAAGCACTACTAAGGGGAAGGTTCATAGCAATACAGACTTACCTCAAGAAACAAGAAAAAAGTCAAGTAAATAACCTAACTCTACACCTAAAGCAAACTGAAAAGGAAGAAATTAAGAACCCCAAGGTTAGTAGAAGGAAAGAAATCTTAAAAAGTAGGGCATAAATAAATGCAAAAGAAACAAAAGAGACCATAGCAAAAATCAACAAAGCCAAAAGCTGGTTCTTTGGGAGGATAAATACAATTGACAGACCATTAGCCAGACTCATCAAGAAACAAAGGGAGAATCAATATAGTGAAAATGAGTATATTACCCAAAGCAATATATAGATTCAGTGCAATCCCTATCAAGCTACCAACGGTATTTTTCACAAAACTAGAATAAATAATTTCACAATTTGTATGGAAATACAAAAAACCTCAAATAGCCAAAGCAACCTTGAGAAAGAAGAATGGAACTGGAGGAATCAACCTGCCTGACTTCAG
>NW_011486320.1:5478-8230 GCF_000754665.1 Bison bison bison | reverse complement strand
AAGGGCATTGTCTATCTAGATTGTTGGAGAAAAAAACTCAATTTCAACTCTCTCTTCTAAAAAAAAGAAATGAAGTATTTCACTTAGATCTACTAAGTAACATCCTGGATGTGTCATATGCTCTGTTTCATTTAATTAAAAACAAAGAGCACTCCCATTTTGTAGATGAGTAAACTGAGGCACAGAGGCATTAAGGAAGTGACTATTAAGTGAACGAGATGCTTTATGGTGAGCGTATTTATGGACACAGTAAAATTTGCAGAAATGGCACTGTCCATAGATTGTTGGTGAAAAAAGCTCAATGTCAACTCCATTTATTAGAAAAAAAAAAAAAAACTAGGTATGATACTTAGATCTACCAAGCAAAGTCTGTCTTCTTTTACCTGCTTGCCTGCATTTAATTCAAAGAAAAACTACACAGAATGTGTAATCAATGTTGCCATTTTATAGATGAGGAAACTGAGGCCCAGAGGTATTAATGAAGTAACTAGAAAGTGAAAAAGATGCTTTTTGGTGAGTGTACAGATCTATATTTAGGAAACTTTGTGGGAAAGTGCATTGTCGGTCCAGAATATTGGGGGGAAATCTCGATTTCAGCCCATTCTTCTGAATGGAAAAAAACAACAACAACAACAACGTTAAGTGTGTTACTTAGACTGCTAAGCAATGTCGTCGGTGTTTTCGATGGTCTGCTTCATTTAATTGAAAACAAAATCTACGAGGAAATTGTTGTCAATATTCCAATTTATACTTCAGGAAGCTTAATGAAGCTTATACTTCAGGGATTAATGAAATTGCTAGTAAGTGAGAGAGATGCTTTTGCTAACCGTATTTATCTATATTTAGTAAACTTTGTGGGAAAGGGCATTGTCTATCTAGAATGTTTGGGGGAAAAACTTGATTTCTATTCTATTAAACAAAAAAACCCAAATGAAGTATGTTACTCTACTAAGCATGTCCTCAGGGTTTTACATGCTCGCCTTAATTTAAGTAGAAAGAAAATGCACGAGGAAGGTGTTATCAGCATTCCCATTTTATAGAGGAGGAAATTGAGACACAGAGACATTACTGTCGTTACTAGTTAGGGAAATACGTGCTTTTTGTTGAGCGTGTTTATCTATTTAGTAAACTGTGTGGGAAAGGGTATTGTCTGGCTAGATTGTTGGAGGAAAATCCCAATTTCAATTGTCTGTATTAAAAAAAAAATTTGAGTTGCTTAGATCTTCTCAGCAATGTCCTGGTTGTTTTGCACGGTTCTCTTCATTTAATCAAAAAGAAAATCAACAAGTAAAGTGTTATCAACATTCCCATTTTATATTTGAGGGAACTGAGTCGCAGAGGCTTTAAGCAAGTAATTAGCAGGTGAAAGATGATGTATGGGTGAGCCTATTTATCTATACTTAATAAACGTTGTTGACAAGGGCATTGTCTGTTCGATTTTGGGGGAAAAGAACTCAATTTCAATTCTCTTAAAAAAATTAAGTATGTTACATAACTCTACTAAGCATGTCCTGCGTATTTTACATGCTCTGTATCATTTAATGAAAAACAAGAATCAGTAAGGACAAAGAAAATCTATGGTCTTAAGATTACTTACGGTCTTCTCTGGTGGTCCGGTGGTTAAGAATCCACTTTCCAATGCAGGGGATGCAGGTTTGATCTCTGGTCAGGGAACTAAGATCCTGCATGGCTCGGAGCTACTTAGCCACATGTGGCCACAACTACAGAGCCCGTGTGCCTTTATGAATTATCCCACATGCCGCAACTAAGACCTGACATAGCCAAATAAATAAATAAATAAGTAACTATTTTTTAAAAGATTACTTCACAGTCATGAATCATGTGCACAGTATCCACCAACGGCCAATAAGAGGCCAGTAACTGTCCTGAGCTGACTAAGACACTGGGGCTCCCTGGTTCACCTCCAGATTCACCAACAAAGGTGAAATCCAGGGCCATCACCATGCAGACTCTAGTGGGACTCTGCCAGGTTCCTCATAATCTGCTTCCTGACCCCAGATTAGAGTTCCTTAGCGGGGATAGCCCATGAATCTCCCTTGAGGCCCTGGGATTGAGTGAGTAGACCCAGAGATGTCTTTGGGAAAGCCCTTGCCCAGATTGTCCAGAAGAGGGCACCTGAATACCATTTGTATGTTATTCTTTCCGTTGGTCTGTGCTGTGCTGAGTTGCTCAGTCCGGCCCTTTCCGAGCCCCCCAGGCTCCTATGTCCATGGGAACCCTCCAGGCTAGAATACTGGAGTGGGTTGCCATGCCCTCCCCCAGGGGATCTTCCCAACCAGGGATCAAACCCAGCCTCCCACATTGCAGATGGATTCTTTACCATCTGAGCAACCAGGGAAGCCCATGAATATTGGTATGGGCAGCCTATCCCTTCTCCAGGTTATCTTCCTGATCTAGAAATTGGTCTTGGGTCTTCTGCACTGCAGGTGGATTTCTATTACCAACTGAGCTACCAGGGAAGGCCCAACTTTTGCCACTTCTTCAGTAACTTTTTTTTTTTTTTTAATTCTGTGGTCAGGAAGAGGGGAAAATTCTGGTTTGGGGCCTGCTGTGGCACCAGAGGTTCATAGCAGTGGATCTGATGGGCTCTGTGGGATTCAGGCAAGTGAGCAGAACTGAGGCCCGTCTCCAGCATCAGCAGTATTCATAGCTCTGGAGTGCGTGTGCTCATCAGTGAGGGGCCATGCAAATCCTCCTTCTTTCTTGGCTGCCTGGCATTGACCCTAGTGAG
>NW_011486320.1:0-3238 GCF_000754665.1 Bison bison bison | reverse complement strand
CATGAAGTGATGGCATGCTCTTCCTTTTTTGATTGTTGAGTTTTAAGCCAGCTTTTTCACTCTCCTCTTTGACTTTCATCAAGTGGTCTTTAGTTCCTCTTCACTTTCAGCCATAGGGGTGGTCATCTGCATATTTGAGGTTATTGATATTTCTCCTGGCAATCTTGATTCCAGCTTGTGATTCATCCAGCCTGGCATTTCGCAGGATGTACTCTGCATATAAGTGAAATAAACAGGGTGACAATCTACTCGTTTCCCAATTTGGAACCAGTTTATTGTTCCATGTCTGGTTCTAACTGTTGCTTCTTAATCTGCCTACAGATGTCTCAGGAAGCAGGTAAGGTGGTCTGATATTCCCATCTCTCGAAGAATTTCCCACAGTTTGATGTGATCCACACAGTCAAAGGCTTTGGCATAGTCAATAAAGCAGAAGTAGATGTTTGTCTGGAATCCGCTTGCTTTTTCTATGATCCCACGGATGTCGGCAATTTGATCTCTAGTTCCTCTGCCTTTTCTAAATCCAGCGTGAACATCTGGAGGTTCTCAGTTCACATACGGTTGAAGCCTAACTTGGGGAATTTTGAGAAATACATTGCTAGCATGTGAGATGAGTGCAACTGAGTGGTAGTTGGAACACTCTTTTGCATTGCCTTTCTTTGAGATTGGAATGAAAACTGACCTGTTCCAGTCCTGTGGCCACTGCTGAGTTTTCCTAATTTGCGGGTGCATTCAGTGCAGCACTTTCACAGCATCATCTTCAGGATTTGAAATAGCTCAGCTGTTGCCATCGCAGAACTCAAACTTTCCATCTGAAAACCCTAGGAAACAGGGAGTCATAAACTCCTTCTGAGGCTTCTGCTGCAGCTGCTTGCAGGTTGGATGGCCACTCAGGTATTTATTTATTTTTCATTGAAGGATAATTGTTTTACAGGATTCTGTTGGTTTCTGCCCAACATCAACATGAATCAGCCATAGGTGTACATATGTCCCCTCCCTCTTGAATCTCCTTCCCACTTCCCTCCCCATCCCACCCCTCTAGGTGGTTACAATGCCCCTGTTTGAGTTCCCTGAGTCATACAGCAAATTCCCAATGACTATCTACTTTACATATGGTAATATATGGTTCCATGTTCCTCTCTGTATGCATCATGCCTTCACTAAGGTATTGAGGGTTAGTAAGAGAGGGCTCCTCAAAAGTCATCGGCAGTGGTTCTCCCCATTCATCACCCAGACCCCAAACTTGACCATGCTCTTGACCTTTCACACCCATTCTGCCAAATAGCCTCTCATCAGGAAGGTAAAGGGAGAAAAGGAACTAGGAAAGGACAGGGCGTGCTGCTCTGCTAAGTCGATTCAGTCGTGTCCAACTCTCTGTGACGCCATGGACTGTAGCCCAGCAGGTTCCTCTGTCCATGGGATTCTCCAGGCAAGAATATTGGAGTGGGTTGCCATGCGTTCCTCCAGGGCATCTTCCTGAGCCAGGGATGGAACCCCAGTCTCTTGTGTCTCTGGGAGAGTTCTTTACCCCTAGCACCACCTGGGAAAGGCCCTTAGGAGAGAGGATCAAGAATGATTTCTCTCACTCATATGTGAGGATAAAATCCCAGCCTTTTCCTTCTCATGTTGGAGCACGGGGCTCCACGAGGGAGTTCTAAATAGGACCTTTCCATAAACAAACACCCTGCCTCATTGGCTTGGCCTTGGACGTCTTGGATTTGGCTCCAAGTCAATTCATCAAAAGCCATCCTTTTACCAAAAGTCAAGACACAATGACCAAATGAACAAGTGGGTCATTCTTTGAAGGATTAAGTTATTATATGTGACTAATGTGCCAGAGCTTACCAAACTTACTGACCTACCAAAAACTTTGTTGTTTTATGTATTTATTTCAACTTGCTACGTAACATACAAAAATGCACATATTTAATGTATATATTTTGACAAGTTTGGACATATATACTGGAGAAGACAATGGCACCCCACTCCAACTCTTGCCTGGAAAATCCCATGGAGCCTGGTAGGCTGCAGTCCAAGGGGTTGCTAAAAGTCGGACACGACTGAGTGACTTCACTTTCACTTTTCACTTTTGTGCATTGGAGAAGGAAATGGCAACCCACTCCAGTGTTCTTGCCTGGAAAATCCCAGGGACGGGGGAGCCTGGTGGGCTGCCGTCTATGGGGTCACACAGTTTCGGACATGACTGAAGAGTCTTAGCAGCAGTAGCAGTAGCAGGATATATGTACAAAACCATGATACCATCACAATGTTCTTATTTGTTTGAAGAGAAGAAATAATCTGTTTAAAATATTCTACTTATTTATTTTTCCGCGCTGGGTCTTTGCTGTGGCAGGAGAGATCTTCCATTTCATTGCAGTGTGGGGGCTCTTTAGTTGCAGCATGTGAACTCTTAGTTGCTGGGTGTGGCATCCAGCTCCTTGACCAGTGTTCCAACCCGGGCCTCCAGCATTGGGACTGCAGAGTCCCAGCCACTGAACCACCAGAGAAGTCCCAATGCTGTTATTTTTAAATCCAGAGTTTAATGCGGTTTTCTTTGGGCAAATTGGCATGGCCAAGGGCTGGAGAGAGCCAGTTCCATAAGGTTCTCGGCCTGGACACTCCCCCTCCCCATTCTTTAGTCCCTCCTTCCTCTGGGATAGGCAACTGGAGAAGACTCTCTTCCTCTGCCAGCAAATGATCCCCTCCCCCACCCCAACCCCCAGCTACAACCCCAACCCCCAACTTGGCTGATGGCCTGCTCCTTCTCCTCACATACCCTTTCCTGGGTGGTTTCTACCTGGGAATTCCATTTGAAGAAGAAAGGCAAGGTCTTCCTGCTTCTCTTAAATAATGTGATTATCCTGCATCAGTGCTCAGGGACCACCCCTCCTGGCTTGAGGCAGCACTCAACCAAGAGCCTTCTTTGCAGTATTAAATTAGCTGGAACCCAGGTTCTCCCCAGGATGTTGAAGGTGACAAAATATATCTGAAGGCCACATGATCAACTCTGAGCTGGGGAAGGAGGGCTAAGTTTTCCACCTCTGGGAGAGGGGAAAAGTCTCACACTGGCCTAGACAGAGTTTCCTCTTGCATTTCCTCTACAGAGCCAGGAACTCCCCCTGCTGCTGGAGTGGTTTCCATCTGCGCCCCCACCCCACCCCGCATATCCTCCGCAAAAGGGAAGGTGGTGAACAGAACTGGGAGAGAACCAGATGAACACCCAGCTCCCTCTCCTCCATAA
>NW_011486319.1:14683-15870 GCF_000754665.1 Bison bison bison | reverse complement strand
AAAGAATGAATGAAAGAAAAACATGAATTTTTCACTGTGTTTGAAATTCTCTATTGAATGCTTAGGGTTCTCTCCTTCTCTCTCCCCCATGAACACTTCCCCCACCAAAATCCCTAGGATAGGAATCTATTGTCCCAGGGGGATGTGTTATTAAAAGTTGATGCTCTTCGAGGAGGCATGTCATGGACATCCATGTGAATAAGGATGCCTGCATTGAACCTGGTCATGGCTAAAGAGTGCCAGTGAGTGAGGCCCTACCCACAGAGCAGAGCCATCCAGGCAATATGGGAAGTAGGCTTGCCAAGCAAAGGTCTATTTAGGATCCAGATCCAATGACAGGAAACCTTCTTAACTTCCTTCCTTCCTTGCCATTGAGCCTGAGACTATGCCAAGGAAGTCCAACCCTCAAACATCTACAGAAAGTATCCCAGAGAGGAAGTCTATTACTTGTCTATGCCATCTGCACAATGCTCAGGAAGCCAGCCAGCCTGGACATAGAGGGCGCCTCTGCTTTGTACCTTCTATGCAGAAGATGCTCAGTTTCTGGGCACCGTGGCCAACGTGGATGAAGGATCATAGACGATAAGGGGTGTAAGGGGCTGGTTACTTACAGTACATGCATGATATGCATCAGGGAGGTTATTAAGAAGATGGAGGAGATGGAGATGAATGAGGAGGTGGAAGAAGCAAAAGGGACACTGGAGGCAGGGAAGAGGAGTGGAGAAGCTAGAAGAGGTGGAGAAGGAAAGACAGAGAAGGTAGAGAAATAATTTAGTTTTACATGTCAGTGATAAATATTAACTTAACTTGAAGACTGCAAAGGTGCTACTAGACTCTGGCAGTCACCAGCTTAGGCAAGTTGGACAAGTCCCTTTGCTCATGGGAATTTTGGTTTTTCTCACCATTCAATGCTGGAAGCTGGCATCTCCAAGGACCCTCACAGTTCTGACCTCTGTAAAATCATAATCTTTCCAGTCACCAGCTCGGCTCCATAACATGGGTCTGTGGAGCCACCAAGCACCAAGGCCAACTAGTACAGAGTTTGGAACTTCAGCAGATGTCCCTGAAAACAGGCAGAAACTCCCTCAATGGAGCCTTAGCTGCCTTCCCACAGATCCCAAGGGCTTCTCTGGTAGCTCAGTTGGTAAAGAATCCACCTGCAATACAGGAGACCCCAGTTTGATTCC
>NW_011486319.1:10420-11344 GCF_000754665.1 Bison bison bison | reverse complement strand
GAATCAAAGAACCACTGGCATGATGGCGACAGCAAAGATCTGGGCATTTTGTTAAGTTACATGTCACCAATTTGCAGTTTTGCAACACCTGCATTCAACACTGGAGTCTGAGCTGAAGAGTGCCCTTTGCTGCAAAATGTTAGGTTCCAAAAACTTGCTGTACACTTCAGGCATTCTGAGCAGTTGGAAACAGTGTTGTGAATTGAATCTGGATCCCACTTTCCAGCAGTCTATCCACTGCACACCCAACCTGTGAAGCCCTGTGTGTTTATTCAGTATCACTCCTTAGACTTCCAAACAAAAAAGACAAAAGATCTCAACTCCTTTCCTGTTTCTCAGAGAGCCAATGATGATGTGTTAAGAAGTAACTGGAGCAGGAAGGAAGGGGAAGGAAATCCTATTTGGTTAACATCCCCATCAGTGCACATAATCAACTTAGAATGAAAGCCAATTTTATGATGGGTTTTCCCTACCTTGGCTGCACCCCAAGGCTTAGAGGATTTTAGTTCCTGGACCAAGGATCAAACCCAGGACCTTGGCAGTGAGAGCACAGAGTCCTAACCACTGGACTGGCAGAGAATTCTTCGTGGTAGGGTTTCTGAGGCAAGAGAATAACCTACAGAGTTTTCCTAAATGGATTCAACAATGCCAGCCACAGTGGGATTCATTCAGTATTACTTGAAAAACTCACAAAACAAACAACCCCCAACATTAAATTTGACCACTAAGTAGATGTAAAGCAAAGGGAATGTAAATGATATGTCACCTCTCAGAGCCTCCAATCCAGGAATAAAATGAGAAGATTGTGATTTTTTTTCCCCACAGTATAACATACATGCGAGGAACACACTCCAGTGGGGAGTACCCAGATTAAAATACAACCCTGAGAATAAACTCTGTTTGTGTATGTGTGTGTTGTAGAGG
>NW_011486319.1:9246-10320 GCF_000754665.1 Bison bison bison | reverse complement strand
GTTCAGCCACTTTGTTTTACAGAATAGGTAACTGAGGCTAGAAAAGAGAGAACTGGAACACATAAGTAATTTACAAAATCAGAAGTGTCCTAGTCCAGGGTTCCGTCCAGAATAATCCACTTCTAGTCTTTTCTTCATTCAATTACCTGGTCCTCTTTATATTTTTTTAAAAATACATATTTACTCTTTTTTTTTTTTTAGTCTTATGTTGATATTTTATTCGTTATAATTAAATTCTATTTTTATTTGGAATTTGTGGAAGTCAACTGAAAGAAGCAGACATTTTCTTGAGGATTAAAATAAGGTTTGCATTTACAGAGCAATGAAATTCAGGGTCAGAGAGGGTGTCCATCGTTCTGATGTTCCTCTAATTGAGGGGTTCCCCAGAATGCAGGACTTTCATGCCACAGCTGGGGAAGTCTGGGGTGAACTGGGATGGTCAGTCACCCTGGTACGGTTTACCGAAAGGTACACTGAAGAAGCTGTTTGGAAGTGATGGTTTAAAACAGAATAAGGCCAAGTTGGTGGAGGATATTTACAACTAGTTTTTACTCTTTCTTTTCACTCAATTTGCGTTTATTCTCAGCAAATTTACATATTTACTCTTTAATCAAATTATCAGCCTCATGTCATTTCCCAGAATTTGTTTTCTGCACCCCAATTCCTTCAGTGTTCAGTATATTGGTCATACGTTTTGATAACTATATTGAGCAAACTCATTCTATTTCAGTTGTGAGAAGCAGGTGATAGGGTGTGGATTAACTCAGTAATGTGCCACACCCTCTTGGCCCTACGACTTTATCCCTGGGAATGCTGGAGATCTAGGTTTCATCTGGGTCTCAAAAACACGATCATTAACACAGCGGTTTCTGCGTCCGCACCTCTCACACTGCCCTGACTCCAAATCACAGCGAGATTGTTTACTTGAAGGATAAAGAAATCTTTCCATCCAGAGCCAAGAAAATTACACCTTCCTTGTATTTTGCACAGATTAATATCTGAGAAGGCTTATGATCAAATGCTTCTTGAATGTGTCTCTCTGTAGCTGGATTGCATGGTTGCCAGTGACCCGCT
>NW_011486319.1:4191-5988 GCF_000754665.1 Bison bison bison | reverse complement strand
CCTCGCTAGGGCTTTTCACAGCACCAATCCTCAAACTACACAGGCATCAACTCCCATCGACCCCACTCACACTGAGATCAGAGGTAACACAAAAAAAGCTACTTGGCAGTTAGATACATCCATTCAGAAGTCAATATTTACCAACTAAAACTCTGCCAAAGTAGCTGAGAGGCACTGGGCAAGAATTCCCAAAGCTCCACCAGAGAAACCAGTCCTCAGCACTGCATGTTTATGTTTGATCTACATGAAGCTATTTGCATCATCTTCCCATGATTTCTGCTGAAAATTAACTAGGTGGATTCAGTCTTCTTCCCTAAGATGAGTTACTGATCTTAGGATCAAGGCGACATAATACTCGATAAAGCCTTGTTCTACCAGTAGAACACATCTCAAATCTTCCTCTAACTAAATCTGTTTCACAGCTCTCCCCAAGACTAAAAATGGGATAACGTTAAGCAAGCAAGAACTTGGAGTCATCAGCAGGGCCAAGGACAATCAGGTCTTTCGAGGATGAGCACTGGGGTAGGCTACAAACACTGTGCAGTACTAGTCACCAGAACCTACTACAAGCAAAGTCTCTCCTATGAAATGAGATGTAAAATTAATGAGCTGGTCAGCCTTTTGCAACACACTAGGTAGAACGCATGGTTCCAGTGGACTGGGAAGAGTTGTTGTCCCAATCATACCCCAGCTGACACATCCACGTGCTTTCTTGCCTTCAAAGTTCTCCCGTGCTAATTCCACATGTGTTACAAGTGTCAGACAGCTCCTCCTTTACAGAAAGATGAGATAACTTGACCAAGATCATTCTGCACAGGTTGGTAGAGGGAGTACATCAGCCTAACGTAAGGATATGAATGAAGGAAAAAGTAGCACCAACTGCTATCTTGTCTCTTCACCAAGGGATCTTAAAACTTGTACAATAAGAAAGTGCACATCAGCTCTTTCCAAATACAAGAAATAGAGAATTCTGATCACCCTGGAGATGTGCTGATGGGACAAATCCTTCTGTGAGTGAACAAATAATTAAAATGTGAATATTCCACTTTGAGGTTTTGGTGATCTGATGCCTATTGGTAATGTAACATTCTTAGACTTTAAAGATAAACTGGTGGAGTCACAAAAAGAAAGAAGAACAAAAAGAAAAAAGTAGCAAACCCGATACACTCTTCAGAAATAAGGTTGTCCCACCTCAATGTCCATTGACAGATGCATGAATAAAGAAGATGTGGAACATATATATATAATGGAATATCACTTGGTCACAAAATGGATGAAATAATGTCATTTACACCAACATGGATGGACCTAGAGATTATCATACTGTGTGAAGTAAGTCAGACAAAGACAAACACCATATGATATTATTTATATGTGCAATCTAAAAAGAGAGAGATACAAATGAACTTATTTCCAAAACAGAAAGAGACTCACAGACAAAGAAAACAAATTTAGGATTACCAAAGGGAAATGGGGTTGGGGAGGGATAAATTAGGAGTTTGGGGTTAACAGATACATACTACTATATACAAAATAAACAATAAGGACCTACTGAATAGCACAGAGAACTACACTCAATATTTTGTAAACACCTATAAGGGAAGAGAATCTGAAGAATATGTATATATAACTGAATCACTGTGATGTACACCTGAAACTAACACAATATTGAAATAGAGTATATCCCAAATAAAGGACAGTAAATATCAGTTTATCGAGCCATCCCTTTCATCATCTTTGTTCCCCCAAGAGATGTTTCTTATTTACATTTCATCAATATATCTGCTCTGAGGAAAT
>NW_011486319.1:0-844 GCF_000754665.1 Bison bison bison | reverse complement strand
CCATCTTAACCCTGCCCTTCCAATGACATGGCCACATGGATGGAGTCAATCTGCATTTACTGGGTGGGTCTGAGTGATCCAGCCTCTCTTAGAATAAAAGTTGGGAACAACAACCTGATAATAAGATAAGAACAAATCTTACTTAACTGATTTCTGTCAAAGGCATGGTAACCTGCCAAATTGCTGTCTGTGTCTGGTTTTGTTTGGGGCTTTTGGCTGTGGGGAGCAGTGGTGGAGAGGATCCTTTCTGTCTCAAAGAGAACCACGATTTCACATCCTAAGCCCCAAGACCCACAGGACAGAGGTGAGAACACTTTAGGACCAAGAACTGGGCTCTAATCACCCAACTGTTCAACTTCCTGTCCTTGAGCCTTTCTAGGCCATGCCCTCTCCCCTGTCCCTATCTCTGGATCTCACCTATGAACTGAAAGGGAAGGGGACCAACCCAGGAGTAAGTACATCAAACTCTGTTCCAAGGACCCACAGCCCTCTTCTGCACAATCCCTTGGCTGTTCCTGAGGCCAGGGAGGAGGAAGGCAAGCACTGATCTCCCCACCACATTCAGTCACAGGAGCTCCTATTTGACCTGTTGGAAATATTAGACTTTGCATTAAGATTTCAGAGAAGATTTTTTATACCTGTTAAAAGAACACAAAGGCTTTCCCAGGTGGCGCAGTGGTAAAGAATCCACCTGCTAATGCAGGAGATGCAAGAGATGGGGGTTAGATCCCTGGGTCGGGAAGATCTCCTGGAGAAGGAAATGGCAACCCACTCCAGGATTCTTGCCTGGAGAATCCCATGGACAGAGAAGCCTGGTGGGCTACAGTCCAAAGGGTCACAAAAA
>NW_011486318.1:0-1346 GCF_000754665.1 Bison bison bison | reverse complement strand
CAAGTAGACAGCATTTACACTTACATCATGGTTTCCAACTGGGATCCACTAGTTCTTTTCTCCAGCTATAAATTGTGCAATGTCCAGATGAAATGGCTAGTATGAGTTGCATTTCTCAGCACTTCCTAAAAATCTGGGCCAGTCTAACATGGATAAATTCTCAGCTAGCAGGAGAGAGAACATGGCCCCATAACAGTTAAGATAGAATGTTCTGAAAGAAGATCTGCATTTGAAGTCTAACACAACAGGAGCATGGATGCCTACATGGCATCTCCCTTTGACCCAGCAGGTCCTACCTGGACCCATTCAACTCTACCTCTCACAGGCCCATCTCATCAAGCATAGAATTATGACCCACTGCTCTTTCCACAAATGAATTTTATCATATATAGGGTTTGCCAGAAAGTTCCTGTGGCTTATTCCATAACAGCTTATGGAAACACCCAAATGAACTTATTGACCAATCCAATACACTATTCTCAAGCCTCACTACTACATAATTTTTGGTGTGATTGTATGTGCACTTTGCTAACATGATGTTAAATAAGCAAAACTCTTCACTAAATCCATAAGAAACTTGGCATACTACTTATGAAAAGTTTAAACTTCCATCAAGTTTGAATGCGTACTACCTGTAAAAATTTGCCAGGAGCCCTTGTCGCTCTCAGAGAAGGCAATGGCACCCCACTCCAGTACTCTTGCCTGGAAAATCCCATGGACAGAGGAGCCAGGCTGACTTCGGTCCCTAGGAGGGACTTAGATTCTTTCAGATGAAGTCTTTGTCCCACACCGCCATAGGCAATTCAAGGATCCAACCAACTTCCCCAGAATACAATGCAGAGAATGCCAGTCATCTACCAGAAAGATGTCATTTCATCATAAGAATCAGAGTGCATCTGATGAGTGATTTTTGAAATGTGTTCTATTGGGTGTTAATTGGTGTGAAAACAAGGCTTCAGAGTCAAATGCATTTGGGAAATCCTGAGTTGACAAAAGCAAGCCACATTTTGTTACTATGAGACCTCACCAGGTTTTCCCATGGTGATGTGCATCATAGCCCACCGACCTGAGAGGGACCCATTTCAATTCCATTGTCAGAGGTCAGGAATGTGGGCAATATTAAGGGAGCAGGGTAGAGAATCTTCCCCTGGCATTGACTGGCGGAAATGTTGTAAGCACTGTAGCTCTAGACATGTATTCCTTCCACAACACTGGCCCCAAGTGGCTGCTAGCAACTGAGTGTCATGGAGATTAGGGGCATCAGAGTCAAAATACAAAGAGGAGGTAGGGACTTCCTTGATGGCCCAGTCGCTAAGACTCTGTGTTCTCAATGCAGGGGGCCCAGG
>NW_011486317.1:4637-5000 GCF_000754665.1 Bison bison bison | reverse complement strand
CAAATGAAACAACTGACAAAGGATTAATTTTCAAAATATACAAGCAGCTCATACAACTCAATACCAGGACAACAAATAACCCAATCAAAAAGTGGGGAAAAGACCTAAACATACATTTCTCCAAAGAAGACATACAGAAGGCTAACAAACACATGAAAAGACGCTCAACATTGCCCATTATTAGAGAAATGCAAATCAAAACCATAATGAGATATCACCTCACATCAGTTGGAATGGTCATCATCAAAAAGTCTACAAATAATAAATACTGGAGAGGGTGTGGAGAAAAGGGAACACTCTTGCACTGTTGGTGGGAATGTAAATTGATACAGCCACTATGGAAGACAGTATGGAGTTTCCTTA
>NW_011486317.1:0-899 GCF_000754665.1 Bison bison bison | reverse complement strand
GTGTAATTTTTTTTAAAGAAATTGTCTAACTTGACCATGGAAGCAGAGAAGTCCAGACCCAGGAGAGCTGAAAGTATAAATTCCAATCTGAGTTCAAAACTGAATCCCAAGGCAAGAGAAGATTGATGTTACAGATTGAAAATACTCAGGCAGAGGGAGAGAATTCTTTCTTAGCCTTTTATTCTATTCAGGCCTTAAACTGACTGCATGAGGCTCACCCATATTGGGGAGGGCAATCTTGCTTTGCTCAGCCTACTGATTTAAATGTTGATCCCATGGAGAAATCCCCTCACAGACACACAGAGAAATGTTTAATCTACTATGTGAGCACCCTGTGGCCCTGTTGACAGCTAAAATTCACCACCACATAGACTTTTAAAATATTCTGAAGACTGCAGAAAATTGAGTTGTTTGCACTTAAAATTGATTGATACTGCCTTCTAATACTTCACAGTCTAATATGGATCAAAACTGGGGAAGAAAAAGTAGAAATCCAAATATCTTTCTATAGCAAGATATGATAAATATCATGAAAACAGAGGAAAGTTAGGTAAATGCATAATGCAGAATCCCAGTTTAAATAATGATGGCCGGAGCAAGGCAGATGCTAGTGGATTTGAATTTGTTAAATCCAGTGTCCCACATGTGAGGGAAGAATCTGTCTTGGGAAATCAGAGGCATTAAAGGATCATAGAGAACTGATGAGAGAAGCCTGGCCTTGCTCTGAAAAAACAGAGTGGATAAGCACTTTGTTGCGGTACAACCCAACAAACAAAAAGGCATTGATGAACCAGAGTGAATCATTATTCCCTATGTAATACCTCAAATTTAATTCTACTGACAAGGACACAGTAATACACACTGTAGCAGATACTGTTACTGCCTGGACCATTTCTCCT
>NW_011486316.1:4680-5058 GCF_000754665.1 Bison bison bison | reverse complement strand
AGAGAGAGAAAAGTGTCTGACACTTGCAGCCTGTTCCTCTGTTTGGAGACCCCTGGCCTTCCTGCCTGTTACCCTGTCAATACCACACAATCACGTGCTGGATTTTTGTACTTTCTCTATAAAACATCTGTATCTTTACCTTTTTGATAATGCTAGGTTCTTGACTAACTGGATTTTATTTCCTTTGTATTTTCTTCATGAAATTTCATTTAGGTGGATGCCCTTTACCCAGGTAATTCTGGTAGATTAGCTGTTATACCTTCTCTCTTCTCAGAGTGAACTTCTATTAGGTCATTCTTATTCTGACAACTCACCATTATTAATTTTTCTCACAGTTAACACCTCTGTTTTTAAGCACAAGTTATTTTTTCATGCCCA
>NW_011486316.1:0-770 GCF_000754665.1 Bison bison bison | reverse complement strand
GCTCCTAGGCCAGGCCGCATCCCCTTCTGGGCCTACAACCCCTCCTTGGGCCTGGGAGCACCCACCCCAACAGTGAGTGCAGTCAGCCCTCCCCAGGACAGGTCTAAGAGGAGCACACGGGCCCTGGAAGCAGGCTAGGGACTGTTCAGGGCTGCCAGGTACCTGGAGCATGGGCTAGCAGGGACACAGCCCTTGTTCCCATGGGCTGGGCTCCTGGCCCTGGCGGGAGGGGTGTGGCTGGAAGAGGACCAAAGTGGCCCTCTAACACTTAGAGCTCAAGACAGAGATATCTCTGCCTGGGCCTGGAAGCAATACTGTTTTAACAACTAGCACCGCAGAAATACTAACAAATCAGAACTAGGTTGAAGGGCCTCAAATTGTACTAGTTGACCTGCCCTTTCAGTTGAAATAATGGTGACAGGGAGTGCTTTGCCTTCTGTCACACCATGTGGTTCTAGCCATAAGAAATAATATAATACATTTTAAAATGTCAACACTCGTGACCAAAAAAAAAAAAGTTGCGTGGATCCTAAGTTTACTTCACTTTAATTGACATTAAATACCTACGAAGAGGAAAATTCATTGCCTAGGGCTTTGGGAAAGAAAGATAGAAAGATAAAACCCTTAAGGTCCCAGCCATTTAAAGGTTCAGTGCAGGGGTTGGTTTTGATGGAATAGGTGGATGTAGTGTGTGTATTTGCATGTGCACACAGTTAGAATAGAAGCCATGCCACCACAGAACATGACAGTATGTTATCAGTTATCTACAA
>NW_011486315.1:4478-5122 GCF_000754665.1 Bison bison bison | reverse complement strand
CCTGGAGAATCCCAGGGACGGGGGAGCCTGGTGGGCTGCTGTCTATGGGGTCGCACAGAGTCGGACACGACTGAAGTGATCTAGCAGCAGCAGCAGCTACTATGTACAAAACAGGAATTCAGTTACATTAGCATTATATTTAATGTATTTTTATAGCAGAGCTGCAATCCTAATTTTGGATTCATGTAACAACTATATATTTTAATCACGGAATGCAATGTATCCTCTTATTTTTTGCACCTGGATACTAAATAGATTTTGGAAAAAAAAGAGTTGAAGAAGCAACATATTTTCTTTATAATACACTTGAATTGTTTTACTCCATTATAATTGAAACATAAATTAGGGAACAAATATGATTTGCCCTCTAGATGGCATCTAACTATTATTGAAATCAAAAGTTTCCTATGATGTTTTGAAAGTTTGAGAGCAAGCACCTGCCTTTACTGCCATTGCCTGAGCATTCCATGCATTGCTTCATCATTAAGGAGATTCACTGGTGGCTCAGACAGTAAAGAACTCACCTGCCAATGCAGGACACCTGGTTGAGTCCTTGGGTTGGGAAGATCCCCTGGAGAAGGAAAAGGCTACCCACTCCTTGCCTGGAGAATCTCATGGACAGAGGAGCCTAGCGGGCTACGGGT
>NW_011486315.1:0-507 GCF_000754665.1 Bison bison bison | reverse complement strand
GGACTGTAACCTTCCAGGCTCCTCTGTCCATAGGATTCTCCAGGCAAGAATACTGGAGTGGGTTGCCATGCCCTCCTCCAGGGGATCCTCCCCAACCAGAGATCGAACCTGCATCTCTTACATCTCCTACATTGGCAGGTGGATTCTCTACCACTAGCGCATACCTGCAAAGCCCAATCTAGACTTACTAAACCCCTTTCCTCCAAATTCTACCCCTCATAGGAATGTCATTTCCTCAGAGGACATATCAAATAAATGAGAGCTTCCTAAAAAGTTCTTTTGGTTATTGTTAGAGGAGGTTCTACTATGTGTGAAGAAGGCAATGGCAACCCACTCCAGTACTCTTGCCTGGAAAATTCTCTGGACTGACGAGCCTGGTAGGCTGCAGTCCATGGGGTCGCGAAGAGTCGGACATGACTGAGCGACTTCACTTTCACTTTTTCACTTTCTTGCATTGGAGAAGGAAATGGCAACCCACTCCAGTGTTTTTGCCTGGAGAATCCCAGG
>NW_011486314.1:4554-4855 GCF_000754665.1 Bison bison bison | reverse complement strand
AAATTCATGCACCTATGGACACCTTATCTTTGACAAAGGAGGCAAGAATATACAGTGGAGAAAAGAAAATCTCTTTAACAAGTGGTGCTGGGAAAACTTGCCAACCACTTGTAAAAGAACGAAACTAGAACACTTTCTAATACCATACTCAAAAATAAACTTCAAATGGATTAAAGATCTAAACATAAGACCAGAAACTATAAAACTCCTAGAGGAGTACATAGGCAAAACTCTCTCCGACATAAATCAAAGCAGGATCCTCTATGACCCACCTCCCAGAATATTGGAAATAAAAGCAAAA
>NW_011486314.1:0-941 GCF_000754665.1 Bison bison bison | reverse complement strand
GGTATTCTTTCCTGGAGAATCCCATGGACAGAGGAGCCTGGCAACCATAGGGTTGCAAAGAGTCTGACATGACAGAAGCAACTGAGCACACACAGCACACATACACACTTTATAACAGAGCCCCAAAATATATGAAGAAAAGCCAGAGTTTAAGGGAGAAACAATTTATAAAAAGAGAGAAACTATTAAAAATAATTGGAATTGTCAATATCCTGCTTTCAATGATGGAAAGACTAACTCAGCAGAAAGTCAACAAGGAAATAGATGGCTCCAACACAATTTTAAATTAACTAAACATAATAAAAATGTATTGGACTTTATACACAACAGCCTCCATGTACACATTCTTCTCAAGTGTACATGTGACACTTTCCAGGATATGTTAGACCATAAATAAGTCTCAGTAAATTTAAAAGAATTGACATCATACAAAGTATGTTTTGTATATGATGGAATGAAATAAGAAATCAGTAACAAAAAGAAATTTGGGAAATTTAAATGTCTGTGGAAATTGATCAAATACCACTAAAGAATTAATGATGTAAATTAGAAACTACAAAGGAAATTAGATAAAAATACTGTGATATGAATCTAAACAAAATGACAACACATCCCGACCAATGAGATGCAGCAAAAGCATTGCTTAGAGGAAAAATTTTACCATACACACCTACATTAAAAATAGGAAAGATCTCAAATTAATAACCAATCTTCCACCTAAAGAAACTTGAAAAACAACTAAACTGAAAGTAAGAAAGAAGTAATGAAGAAGAAAATAAAGCAGTACAGTACAAGAGAGACAAGCAGTAAAATTAGGTTTTTTGAAAATATTTATAAAATTGACAAACTGTGATTAAGACTGAAAAAAAGAGAAAAGACTAAAATTACTAAGCTCAAGAATGAAAAATGGAATATTACCACCAAACATACAGAAATAAAAA
>NW_011486313.1:5091-5336 GCF_000754665.1 Bison bison bison | reverse complement strand
AGTCCTAAAGGAGATCAGTCCTGGGTGTTCATTGGAAGGACTGATGTTGAAGCTGAAACTCCAATACTTTGGCCACCTCATGCGAAGAGTTGACTCATTGGAAAAGACCCTGATGCTTGGAAGGATTGGGGGCAGGAGAAGAAGGGGACGACAGAGGATTAAATGGCTGGATGGCATCACTGATTGGATGGACGTGAATCTGATTGAACTCCGGGAGTTGGTGATGGACAGGGAGGCCTGGCGTG
>NW_011486313.1:0-906 GCF_000754665.1 Bison bison bison | reverse complement strand
CTAGCTGTCCAAGGGACTCTCAACAGTCTTCTCCAGCATCACAGTGCTCAGGCTTATTTATGGTCCAACTCTGATATCCATACATGATTACTGGAAAAACTATAACCTTGACTATATGCAAAGTGATGTCTCTGCTTTTTAATATGCTGTCTAGGTTCCTCATAGCTTTTCTTCCAAGGAGCAAGCTTTTAATTTCATGGATGAAGTCACCATTCACAGTGATTTTGGAGCCCAAGAAAATAAAGTCTGTCACTATTTCCATTGTTTCCCCATATTGCCATGATGGACCAGATGCCATGATCTTAATTTTTGGAATGTTAAGTTTTAAGGCAGCTTTTTCACTCTCCTCTTTCACCTTCCTCAAGAGGCTATTTAGTTCCTCTTCACTTTTTGCCATTAGGGTGGTGTCATCTGCATATCCTAGGTTATTGATATATCTCCTGGCAATCTTGATTCCACTGTGTGCTTCATTCAGCCTGGCATTTCACATGATGTACTCTGCATATAAGGTAAATAAGTAGGGTGACAATATATAGCCTTGACATACTCCTTTCCCAATTTTGAACCTTATCATTTTCCATGTCTAGTTCTGCTTCTTGACCTGCATACAGGTTTTTCGTGAGTCAGGTAAGGTGCTCTGGTATTCTCATCTCTTTAAGAACTTTCTACAGTTTGTTGTGATCTACAGAGTCAAAGGCTTTAGCATAGTCAGTGAAGCAGAAATAGTTATTTTTCTGGAATTCTCTTGTTTTTTCTATGATCCATCAAATATTGGAAATTTGATCTCTGGTTCCTCTGCCTTTTATAAATCCAGCTTGTATATCTGAAAGTTCTCAGTTCACATAAATCCTCAGCCTCACTTAAAGGATTTTGATTATTACCCTGCTGCTGCTGCTGCTGCTGCTG
>NW_011486312.1:4821-5329 GCF_000754665.1 Bison bison bison | reverse complement strand
AAGAGGCCACCATTTGCAGATGGGAGCCCAAGGCCCAGTGCAGACGGAAGGTCGCGGCTAATGAGGACAGGAGGAACTGGATGCAGGCTTGGGCTACTTGAAGGAGGCAGGGAAGACTCAGCAGAACCCTGGCCAGGTAGTGGGGGAGGGAGGCATTGGTACAGGGCCCCAAGGACCCTGTGACTGTCTCACTGTCAGGATATGTCTCTGTGTCTCCCCTTCACACACCCAGCTTCTTACCTGATGTATGGAATGTAATCTGAACATTCCCTGGGGACATGGTGGTGGAAAATACAGAGCTGAGCCTCCAAGCAGGTGGGGAGAAACCTCACATTCACCAATTTGCATGAGGCTCCACCACAAATGCAGAGATCCATGCCTCTCTTTCCCCCATTAAAGCACTCCTTGGCACTGAGGTCAGCAGGAGGGCAGACAGGGTTGGACAGGTTGTGAGGGACCCTGTGTACAGCATGAGCCTCCCCATGACTGGAACATCTCCATGTCTTGA
>NW_011486312.1:0-702 GCF_000754665.1 Bison bison bison | reverse complement strand
ATTCACCTTTTCCTGTCCCTACCCTTTCTTTCCCTTCCCTTTTTTGTGCCTGAGCAAGTCAGTCCTAAAGCCATTAGGTGTTGCCAGGCAAGGCATGTGTATGTGTAAAGGGGCATCCCTGCCTGGAGAGTCAGAGCCCAAGGTGGAGAGAAGGATATCCCTGGGGGTTGGGTGGGAAGGAGGCTAACTGCTTCCTGCATTCAAGCTTGAGTGAGGTGTGGAAGTCAAGGGCCAGGGATGGTTCTGCATAGATTGTGAGGAGGACCTTTTTGTGGAGGAAGGATCACTTATATGCACTGGCATTCATCAACTCGGCAAATACATAAGAATGCTGAGAACCACGTCTCATTTTTGGAAAAGGGAATTTCCAATATGGAAAGGAAGTGAACTAGAACAAATTCTGAGGAATTCTACTGGAATTAAAGGTCTCCGTGCAAACTTCTTATATTCGATAGGTGTGCATGTGTGGCTAGACTGATCTATAACTATAGATGTGTGTCTACGTGTTTGTGTGTGTGATTGTGTACACACATGTATTCCCAAGTTACTGGAAACAGCAACATTCCAATGGCACTAATTACACCAGTCCCCAGATCCTAGCTTCTGAACACCTTTCTCCACTAAATGATGGGTTCCCAGGCTGAGGAAGGAAAGGATAAATGAGCCTGGTTCACCTTGTCATGTCAGTAATAAGGGAAAGTT
>NW_011486311.1:5175-5497 GCF_000754665.1 Bison bison bison | reverse complement strand
CGGCGGGAACTGGGCAGCTGGGAAGGTGAAGTCCACCCACACAACTGGAGAGACAGAGAATCTGTCAGCTCACAGGTGACTAGATGGTTCTGGGAGATGGAGTTCTCGTTGATGATAGAAGTGGATTGGGCATTGTGCCAGAGGGTGGGACAGATGTGTGGGGCAGAGTGCCACTTTTGAGAGGGCACTGACCACCTAGGTACTGCAGTGCCTTGTGAAGGACAGTGGTGGGAGAGGGGACAGGAACCCTTCAGGCTGCCCCAGCCCTTCTTTGTCCCGTATGCAGCTGTCCCAGTGCTGGTATTTCCACATAGTCACAGTA
>NW_011486311.1:0-833 GCF_000754665.1 Bison bison bison | reverse complement strand
AAGCAAGAGTACTGGAGTGGGTTGCCATTGCCTTCTCCACTAAACATATTTAGCATAAACATTATTATTATTATGCATAAATATTTACTTCAATGTCATCAATAACTAGCCAGTGCTCACAGTTGTCTTTTTCCCCTCTTCTGTTGGAAGCAGTATTAAATAAGGTACACTTGGCTGACACGGGTTATTCAGATTGCCTTTCTGTTCCCCTCCACCCCGAGCCTCTAGGTTGTTGTCCTGTAGAGATTCCCACAGCCTGGATTTGGCTGATCGCCTCTCCCCCTGTGTCAATGAACACGTTCCTCTGGAACCTTAGGTTGGTGTTTAGGTCTAGAAGTTTGATGTAACTCCTTTGGATTTTCTTCACCCCTTTTGTCTATTTAGGAGGTAGGGTTGTATATCTCCCTTATGAGGTACATAACATCTCTTGTGTGTAGGAGGGGTGGTGTTATGGGGGTGTGTGTAATGTTAGGAGCTATTCATGATCCTTTCTCAAAGTCCATTAATTCATTAAGGGTTGCAAAATGGGTAAGCTCTTTGATTAATTCTGAAATATAGTATTTATAGGGAGAGTAGGAGAAAATGATTTTTTCACTTTTTAAAACCTGTTTTCAAAATGATAAATTGGTTCTCCTCTGGGGCTAGTGAGTTTTTATTGTTTTTTGGTTTGGTTTTGTATATGTCAGTTTGAGCTCATGGATTTCAGCATTTCTGACCTGCTTCAGTCCATTTCATTTGTTATGCTTGTGCAAACATTTTGGCCATCTTTGGGCAATGCAAGTCTATTCAGGTTGGGTTCTAAGTGTTTTGCACATACTCTAGAAGTCTTTGCT
>NW_011486310.1:4893-5220 GCF_000754665.1 Bison bison bison | reverse complement strand
TACGAGTAAATGGATACACATATCCATCAGTTTATAGTGAGAAGAATTCTCATTGGAAGTTTAAGTGCCTTTATATGTTCACCTCATTCATGGCATGTATTTGTTCATACATGTCTGTGTTTTGACCTTCCATATTCAGTGAGCAGTTAGTTTGGGCCAGACATGGTCAGAAGTAGGACTCCAGCAGTGAATTAAAAACTGTGTGTGTTCTTTATCCACTGCTATGTAACGAATCATTGCAAAGCTTAGTGACTTCCCAGGGAGCAGCTCACAGTCCACAGTGCCTGTGCATTGTAGCAGGCAGGCCTGGTTCAGGGCCTCCTGAGG
>NW_011486310.1:0-551 GCF_000754665.1 Bison bison bison | reverse complement strand
GGCACAGCAGCTGCAGGGAAGTTTCTGTTCTCAGGGAGCAGACAGCTTGTGAAAGTAACTATAGGCAGCTCTCATGGCATGGGAAAGCCATGCAGCACATTTTCCATTAGGGATGCCTGGCTACAGGGTGCAGGGCATGCGGTGGGAACAAAACCAAGAATCTACACTGGTCTGCTTGCTGATGGACCTGGCCACGCACTCAGGCCAGCTCTGCATGTGAAACCTGGTTAAAAGCCCAGTGCCCCAGGGCCCCAGGGAAGACATCGTGCTGCCTCACTTTTCCGAGTCTAAAACTGGGATGACAAGCTAGGGCTTTTGGTGACAGAGTGTGCAGCTCTAAAGCACATGTTCCAGCTTTCTTGTGTGTTTAGCTTAGGTGTTGTGAGTGCATTGCTGTTTACCCCATAAAATCACGTGTACAACACTCTGCTTTGTAACTGGACTTGTATTATCTCTTTTTTCTGTTACCACCCATTTCATGTTAGCTGCATTGTTAGTCAGCTTATAATTAAATTAACCGTGAATCATTTTAGAGGCCTGTGAAGTGGTAA
>NW_011486309.1:4830-5695 GCF_000754665.1 Bison bison bison | reverse complement strand
AGACCCAGGTTCACTCCCTGAGTTGGGAAGATCCCCTGGAGAAGGAAATGGCAACCCACTCCAGTATTCTTGCCTGGAAAATCTCATGGATGGAGGAGCATGGTAGGCTATATCCATAGGGTTGTAAAAAGAGTTGAACACGACTGAGCGACTTCACTTCACCCGGGTAAAAAGAAAATGGTTTTTATGAAAACAGATTGTTAATTAAAATTTTCTGAAGTCTACTTTCTTAAAGCTGGTGACAATTTTTGATATTTCATAATTTTACAGATAAGACAAAATTGACTTCATCACCTTAAGACTGCTTTATTTTAGTGTTGAAAATATAGGAAGGGAGAAACTGTGACCAAAAAAAAGCTTAAAATAAGTAGTCTCGGGACAGAAAATGAAGATTTCAAGTAATTATGAAAATTTGAAAGCAATATACAAGTAGTAATGGTCATTTTATAGGACTCTTTTAGGCTTTACTTAATTAAGTTATTTAAACCAGTATTATGTTATCACTGCAAATAAAAAATACAGTAATACAGTAACAGTAAATTCAAAAAATTAAATCATCCCAAATCACACAATTATAAATTCATTATTAGAGTTGAATATTCATGTATCTCTAACATTATTCCTTGATTGTTTCTTAAATTTATATGAACACATCATTTTTTATTAAGACACATTTCTAGTGGTTATTTAAGTTATTTTTAAAATTATTGCTATTTCAAACTGTTGTACAGATTACATCTATCCAAAGTTTACATGATTTCAAATCTTTCAAATATTTGCTGTTTCTATTTGTAATCTAAGAACCACCTATGTTAGTTCAAGATTCTCCAGAGAAACACAATTAAAAGGAGGTATAAGTGTAAGT
>NW_011486309.1:0-784 GCF_000754665.1 Bison bison bison | reverse complement strand
ATCAGCCCTGGGATTTCTTTGGAGGTAATGATGCTGAAGCTGAAACTCCAGTACTTTGGCCACCTCATGTGAAGAGCTGACTCATTGGAAGATTCTGATGCTGGAAGGGATTGGGGTCAGGAGGAGAAGGGGAAGCCAGAGGATGAGATGGCTGAATGGCATGACTGACTCGATGGACTTGAGTCTGAGTGAACTCCGGGAGTTTGTGATGGACAGGGAGGCCTGGCATGCTGTGATTCATGGGGTCGCAAAGAGTCGGACACAACTGAGTGACTGAACTGAACTGAACTAGAATATTTAAATTATTTTAATCTATGAGGATAGATACATGTAGCAATTCAAATATTAAGGTTAATCTCTTAAATGAACTCAATCACTAACAAACTCTATAACATTATAAACACTTTAAATAACAATATGAAGAGCATATGACATTTAATTATAGTCCAAACTTTACCATCATGTTAAAACTCATGACCTAGTATTTGCTATGTAAGTTCCTCTCTTGAGTTTCTATGTAACTATTTCAAACTTTGGGGGAATAAACATGTTAAAATACTGAAGAGATACTAGAGGGGTGGGATGGGGAGGGAGAAGGGAAGGAGTTTCAAAAGGGAGGGGATATATGTATACCTATGCCTAATTCATGTTGACGTTTGACAGAAAACAGCAAAATTCTGTAAAGAAATTATCCTTCAATAAAAAAAACTAATTAATTAAAAACATTCAAATAAAAAAATTTAGGAGATAAAATATATTTATTGCTTAAAAGAATTACATAATT
>NW_011486308.1:4504-5007 GCF_000754665.1 Bison bison bison | reverse complement strand
AAAAAAAACTCTGGATGAAAGAAATCAAAGATGACACAAATAGAGGGGAAAATATACCATGTTAATGGATCAGAAGAATCAATATAGTGAAAATGAGTTTACTACCCAAAGCAATATATGGATTCAATGCAATCCCGATCAAGCTACCAATGGTATTTTTCAGAGAACTAGAACAAATAATTTTACAATTTGTATGGAAATACAAAAAACCTCGAATAGCCAAAACAATATTGACAAAGAAGAATGCAACTGGAGGAATCAACCTGCCTGACTTCAGACTATACTACAAAGCTACAGTCATCAAGATAGTATGGTACTGGCACAAAGACAGAAATATAGATCAATGGAACAAAATAGAAACCCAGAAACGAATCCACATACCTATGGACACCTTATCTTTGACAAAGGAGGCAAGAATATACAATGGAGAAAAGACAATCTCTTTAACAAGTTGTGCTGAGAAAACGGGTAAACCACTTGTAAAAGAATGAATTAGAATACTT
>NW_011486308.1:0-382 GCF_000754665.1 Bison bison bison | reverse complement strand
AAATAAGGTAAATGATGATAAACCAGTGCACACCAGCTGTGAAGTAATTCTCATAGGTCTTAAAACCAAGTCTTCCAACCAAACGGCCCTCCAGTGGTAATGTAACCTGGATATTCTCAGTCTGGGAGGGAGAACAGCAGTGAAAACAAAATTTTAAGTAAGGAACCCTCAAATTTCAAAAGTTTACAATGCCCTCCACTGCAAAGCTGTGAGGAAACAGATACATCTCATATGCTCGTAGGAGTGCAGGATGGTCCATTTCCTACAAAAAAGGGTGGGCAAATATCTAGCCAAACCACATATGCATTTACCCTTGGACTCAGCCATCCTACTTTCAGAAATCTATTAGAAAAAGAACATCATTTGCATGAAATTATTCACT
>NW_011486307.1:4227-5243 GCF_000754665.1 Bison bison bison | reverse complement strand
TTTATACTGATAAATTTTATCCACTCACACACACATACACACACTCACACACACATTGATATCTCTGAACTCCCAAGTAGTAAGGAAACTGTGGTACTGAATTCATTGAATAGCCCTTTCATTTTGACTTCTTCCTCAGACCTTACTCTCCCTTCTCTGATACCACTCCAAATAATAGCACACCCGATTTTTCTGCAAAATGTTGAGAAAGTCTATGCTGCTGGTTAAATGGTTTGGTTTGAGAATCAGAAAAGACCCAGTTTGAATCCTGGTTCTTCCAATTGCAACTTCTTTCATCTGAAGTCTCATTTCTTTGGCACCTTATATTCTTGTTTTCTCAGCTATAAAGTTAGAATAATAATATCCACTCCATAGATCAATAGTTGAGTCATTATGTCTGAACACACCTACCCGCTGTGGACACAAAAAGAATGTTTAGTTACTTTTGACTGTGTATACAGCTGTGGGATAGGGAGAGTTAACATTTGGAACAGTAATACAGAGAAGTGTTTAACCATGCTTCAAACTCCAGAAAAACTACTAATTTTACTCTCAAAGAAACAACAGAGGGTGATATTATCCATAGCAGGTTTCCCCAGGAAGGGTCACCATATTTATACTTGTTGAAACTACTGGTGATTTATGTTACTGATATTTGTAATTTTCTCTTTCATGTATGTGAAGTATAATTAAAATTTGTTTTGTCCTCATTATTAGTCCTGATCCTTAAATAAGATGTTTCATGGCCAAGCATGGGGCCTGTTGTCACAGAGCTGGGTTCCTCAATTTGCTTAACCTCTTCAAGTCTCAAAATTTTCAAGTGTCAAATTCACGAATATCTTTTGAAAAATTGAAATGCAGATAAAATAATCTTTTACTACATTTGAAAAGTGTTCAAAAATAATGAGTTATACATATGAAGTAACAAATTAAAATGAGCATCAGCACTATTGAAAAACTTACCTTAGCTCTTCACATGGTTTTAGTGATGTTTGAATGTGTTCAGGAGCAGTTCC
>NW_011486307.1:0-1249 GCF_000754665.1 Bison bison bison | reverse complement strand
AACCATTTTAGATTCCATATATAAGTAATGGAGCTTCCCAGGAGGTGTTAGTGATAAAGAACCCACCTGCCAGTGCAGGTCAACATGAGAGACAGAGGTTTGATCCCTGGGTAGGGAAGGTGCCCTGAAAGAGGTGATGGCAACCCACTCCAGGATTCTTGCTCAGAGAATCCCATGGACAGAGGAGCCTGGCAGGCTACATTCCATGAGGTTGCAAAGAGTTGGACACAACTGAAGTGACTTAGCATGCACTCACACATATAAGTAATACCATGTAGCATTTCTCTTGTCTATATGGCTTATTGTACTTACCATAATGTTCTCCAGATTCATTTCATGCTCTTGCAAATGAAATTTCCTTTTAAGAAAACAACTATGTAATATTCTATTCTATATATATATATATATACATACACATGCTACGTATCCTGGAGAAGGAAATGGCAACCCACTCCAGTATTCTTGCCTGAGAAATCCCATGGACAGAAGAGCCTAGTGGGCTACAGTCCATGAGGTCACAAAAGAGTTGACACAACATAATGACTAAACACACACACCTGCCACATGATCTACCCATATATCTGACATATATGTTATTTCCATATTCCAGTTATTGTGAATGAACATGAGTCCAGATATCTCTTCAGCATAATTGATTTTAATTCCTTTGCCTATATACCGAGAAGTGAAAGTGCTGAATCAGAAGTAGTTCTAGTTTTAATTTTTTGAGAAATCTCCATTCTATTTTCTATAATTGCTTTGTGAGTTTACAAGGGTTTCCTTTTTTCCACATCTTTACCATCACTTGCTATTTTTGTGTGTTTTTTATTAATAATTACCATATAACTGTGATACTTCACAGATAAGTTTTGATTTGCATTTTCCTGATGACTAGTGACATTTAACACTTTTTAATTTACCTATTATTGGAGAAAGAAATGGCAACCCACTCCAGTGTTCTTGCCTGGAGAATCCCAGGGACGGTGGGGCTTGGTGGGCTGCCATCTATGGGGTCGCACAGAATCGGACACGACTGAAGTGACTTGGCAGCAGCAGCAGCATTTACCTATTGGTCACTGTAAGTATTCTTTTGAGAAATTTCCTATGCCCATTTTAAAATTAGGTGATTTGTTTTTTCACTATTGATTTATGCAAGTTACTTATGTATATGGGATATTAACCCCTTATCAGACATGTGTCTGTGGCTGCAAATATTTTCTCAATTCACTGGTTGCCTTTTTATTCCTGA
>NW_011486306.1:24864-26013 GCF_000754665.1 Bison bison bison | reverse complement strand
TTAATCGCCCTGACAGCGCCTGGACACCTACTGTGCCCCCAGGGGCACCGGGCCAGGCCCATCGGGCAAGCAGGGAATGCTTGCTGGAAGGGGTGCGTGCGCGGCCTTGAGGACCACCTCCCTGTCCTCAGAGGAGAGGCCGGCCGGTGACAAGCCCCAGTGCGGTGGGCGCTCAGGCCACAGAAGGGCCCCGCTCTGCACCCAGCGGGGACAGGCGGGGCGGGGTGTGGGGGGAGAAGGGTGCTCTGGATAAAGCCTTCTGAGTCAGGAAGCCAGCACCCAGATGCCAGGACAGCGTGGGGGAGGGGAGGGGACGGGTCCCTGTTTGTTCAGATTCTTTCCGTTTTCTTCTTAAATTATGAATGCAGCGATGCAGCTGGTTAGAAACAAACAGCAAACACCACAGCCTCCCCACCACCCCCGACCCCAGCGACTGAGCCAACCATTGTCAACAACTGCCAGCATTCTCCCAGAACGGTCCTCGGCCGGTCAGTCCGCGGGGAGGCCGGCGCTGCGGGTGTGTTCCACCTGCCAGGGTCTCAGCTGGATGCTGTGCTGGAGTCCCGGGGGGCCCACAACCAGGAGAGCACCTCCAGGACAAGGGGAAGGGCCGCTGGACGGGGGCGGACCTGCCACCTCGCCCCCCACGGAGGCGGCGTGGGCACTGCCCACCGAGGCCTGCTCTGCCCACCTCTGGGGCACAATGCTTCCAGAGCCCTGAGGGTCTCCCGGGCAGGACACGGGAGCCCACTTGGGCGCGAGTCTCTAAACCACAGGTCCCGCATCACCGTGTGCTTGGACTGGCCCCTGTCTCCCCCATCAGATGGCGCCCTTCCAGGAGGGACGGCTGGTGTCCTCATCTCGGGGTCCCCATGCCAGGGTCAGTATCTGCCACAGAGCAGAGTGAGGGACGGCGCTTCATGAAGACAAACTGGCCTCAGTCACAATAGCAACTTCCTCACTGACTGGGGCTCAGATGGTAAAGCGTCCGCCTGCAGCGCAGGAGACCCCAGTTCAATCCCTGGGTTGGGAAGACCTCCTGGAAAAGGGAACAGCAACCCACTCCAGTATTCTGGCCTGGAGAATCCCTTGGACAGAGGAGCCTGGTGGGCTACAGTCGGTGTGGTCACAGAGTCGGACACGACTGGG
>NW_011486306.1:22489-22708 GCF_000754665.1 Bison bison bison | reverse complement strand
CCGAGGCGGCGAGGCCCTGCTCACTGGCCGCCTGAGGCTTCTCTGCAGGACCAGGCCGCAGGCCTGTCAGTGGACTGAGCATGAGGGACCCTGTCCCACCTGCAGGGCGAGGCGGTGGGAGTCCTCAGCCGTGTGCACGCAGCCCTCAGCTCACCGGGCCCTGCAGGCTGCGCACATGGCAGGGCCAGGTCCTGGGCTGACATGCAGGGACAGGACAAG
>NW_011486306.1:21594-22389 GCF_000754665.1 Bison bison bison | reverse complement strand
GGGTGGGGTCTCCATGGGGGTAGAGCTCCAGGGCTCGTTCAGTGGGTGTGGGGACATTTAAAAAGAGTTTCTGCCTGGTATCCTGAAGGGAACCAGCATGTAGCAGGAGGACGTGTCTTCAGGACCCCCGGTGCTCCTGGAGGACCTGGGCTCCCAGGGTGCCCCCTGGGGCGGGCGTGGGAGCCGGGGGAGGCCCGGGTGCGGGCTGGGGAGTGGGCTGCAGCTGCGGTGATGTCCCCGGCTCTCTGAGCACTGACATCCAGCCAGGGACTTAAAGTTCACAAATTAGCGTGACTCAACTCACAAAGACCTCTGACAAGCCAGTGGGAAGAGAACCCGAGAAGTACGTTCTCCCAGGAAGACACACAGACATGCACGTACCCAGCATCACGGCTGTCGGGAGACGCGGGACGGCTGCACCAGCACGGACCCATAAACAGAGCATCACCCACTCCACCAAGTACGCCCCTGAGACAGAAAGCGCATACGCTCAGAAACGTGTACCTGAACGTTCAAAGCAGCGCTCCTTACAGGAGCCAAAGCAGGGCAACCACTGTCCGTCGGTGGAGGCGTGGATACAGGGGAGCAGGACTCAGCCGCTGAAACGAGAGCAGCGTTACAGCGCTACAGCCCGGACGAACCGCAACGGTCGGTGAGAGCAGCCGGTCGTGACGCCCACGGCGTGCCAGGGTGCTCCCAAGGCCTCTGACCTGTCGCTTCCAGCCCGTGCTGAGCCACCAGGCTGGCGGAATGGACGGGTCAGCAGTCCTCAGGGGTGGGGAGCCGAGGACTGCT
>NW_011486306.1:20063-21343 GCF_000754665.1 Bison bison bison | reverse complement strand
CCCCCCTGTCCCCCCCGCAGCCTCCCACCCGCCCTCCCCAAGGAGCTTCCTGCCCCGCCCCCGAGAGGTGGGACCTACCGACTGCCCCACCCCCTGAGAGGTGGGGCCTACCGACTTCCCCTCCCAACTAGAGGTGGGGTCTATTACTGTCCCGCCCACTGAGAGGTGGGGCCTAGCGGCTTCCCCGCATACCAAGAGGTGGGTCTTCGGTTGCCCCGCCCACCGAGAGGTGGGGCCTACGGCTGCCCCAGGGTCTGGGCCGGGAGCCGTGAGCCTCCCACCCAGGAGGACCCAGGACCCCCGCCTCCAAGACTGGGAGAGGACTCAGCTCCCGCTGGTGCACTGTCTCCCCAAGTCTCTCCTGAGCTGCCACCTGCCAAGGCCCCGTGGGGGTCCCCCACCTCCCGCCCGGCCCCCACCCAGCTCATGTGCCAGGCACACGGGTATGGTGTCAGAGGGGCATCAGCCACCATCTGACCACAGCCCATCCAGGGCCGTGAGGATGGCAACCATCAGGCGCTGGGGTCAGAAGCCAAACCTGGGGAGCTGCCACCAGCGCGTGCACAGGGGGTCTCCTCTCCGGAACCCTGCCCCCATCATCACGCCCAGGACTCTTCACAGAGCTGGGCAAAAGCCCGGCCCTGGCCCTCCCCCAGCGCCCTCTGCCCCAGGGTGGTCTCCTCTGCAGGGGCTTCACTGCCCCCTGGGCACAGAGCTCGCAGGTGTGGACGGAGAGCCCCCGCAGCCCCTCACTGGTCCCTGAGCCCGGGGTGAGCAGGGGCGCAGGGGCTAGGGGGGCTGGACCTCAGCTGGGGCCTCCAGCTTGGCCCCCGCATCAGGAGTATCCAGGGCCTCAGAGACGCATAGCCCTGGCCTGATGTGTTACTCCCAGAGTGTGGAGGCCACTGCATGTTCGCTGAGCCCTTGGGGGCCCCAGAGGACGGCCCTCCCGCAGGTGACCTCAGGCACTGCAGCGCCACCACCGGCCAGCAGGGGCCGCCACGCCACCACAGTCTGTGCCCCGCGGCCTCCGGAGGGAGAGGCCCTTCCCAACCCCAGCTTGTCACGGGGCGGCCGGCCCCCTCCACACGCCAACCCTGACCCCACCCCCACGACGTGGTAAGCCGGAGCCTGGTAACACGGCCTGGCACCTTCAGAAGACTGTTCCCCTGGTTGATGTTCCTATTGTTTCTATAAAAATGATAGATGCTTGTTATAAACACAAAGAAAAACAGCCACGCGCTGTGCACCGCGCGGAGACAGCCCTGTTTGCTGAGGGC
>NW_011486306.1:16088-19963 GCF_000754665.1 Bison bison bison | reverse complement strand
TCCCTGGAGCCAGGATGGGAGCTTTGGCTCAGCAAGCCCTGGGGGAGCTATCATGAGCCCTGTCTGTCCAGTGGCCAGGCGTCCACTGTGTACGGCGCGTAGATGGCCCTGTTTGCTGAGGGCCAGCTCGGGGCCTACTCCACACGGTCCCGGAAGCTCTCCCAGACCCCGGGGCTCGGGGGGCTGTCCTGCTCTGGGGTCCTGCTGCCGCCACGTGCTTCCCAAGGACAGAGAGCAGCCACCTAAGACCCCCGCTCCTCCCGAGGGCCTGGGGCGCGCTGTCCAGGACGCAGGGAGGGCGGAGGCCACGGCTTCTCTGCAGCAGGAGTGAGGTCAACGCGCACAGCCTTCAGTTTCCTTTGAAGGCCGTCTACTGAGTAATCAAAACCACCGCGCACCGCAAAGCGCCGCACACAATCACGTGAGCCACGCGTGTAAAACAGGCAGGGTTCTGTGTCCCCCAGTTTAAGCACTTCATGTATATGAAACAAACGAGGTTCTCTGTGTCCCCCGGTTTAAGCAGTTCACGGATATAAAACAAGCAGGGTTCTCTGTTGTGTCCCCTGGTTCTAAGCTGCCCGTGCCTGGGGGGCCCGACGTCATCACGAAGGACCCTCCGGGAGGGAGCTGGGGGCCCCGGGTCAGAGAGAGGACGGGGGAGGAGGCAGTCTGGGAGGGAGAAGCCACCAGTTCAGGACGAAGACGGGCCACAGAGCGCAGCGCCTCCAGGAGCTGGGAGAGGAGGAAGTGGACTCTGCCCAGCACCTCCGTAAGGAGCCAGCTCGCAGGAGCTACTGAACATGAGGCCTCCAGTCTGCAGCATGACTGTGTTGTTTAAGCCACCGAGTCTGTGCTGATCTGTTAGTGGGGAAGGAACCTAACTTGCTTTTTTTTAACAAAAGCACTGCCTCCCTAAACAGAGTAAAATGTATTCCACCCACCTGTTTTCCTCCACTCGAGTTTCCAGAGCTGTTACAGGGAGCTGGCTTGCTCCTTAAGGTGGGGGGCCCGGCCCTGCGCCCCCAGCTCCCGTCCCAGGAGCTCCATCAGCATCGCTTTTCAGGAAGGTGGCTGCAGGCCCGGGCTGACGGTGGCCGTCAGGCTGCCCTGACATCATCCTAAGGAAGGCGCTTGGAAGACGTTCTGCCCGTTGTCTCAGGGGCCCTCTAGTAACATCACTGGCTCATCGAGACAACAAGTAAAAGGCATTCTTTACTTGACAAATGACAGGCAACCAAAAACACCTCACGGGAGCTTCGGCAGGACCAGAGGAAGCCTCGTATTCTTAGCAACGGTTGCGGGAGCTGCTGCTCCTCCGTGAGGAGCCCATGGTCCACGTGCGGTGTCCTCCGGCCCGGAGCCCCCTCCCGACGCCACCACAGCTGCATTCTCTGTGGGATTTCCAAATGTGTTTCAAAATGCAAATTCACCCAGTCATACATGTACAAAGTTCAACTACAAAGAAATGAGCACTGAACATTTTTTTAATTCTTTATTTTGAAATAACTCCAGACTTCCAAAAGTTGCAGAAGCAGGCCAGAGTTTGCCCGCTTCTCCCGAGGACACCCTGTGTGCACAGACATGATACGCTGTGACCGACCTGCAGCCCCAACCAGCAGCCCTTCACCCGTCCTCGGGGAGGGCACCGTGGGTCCTCACACCAGGCTTGGCCCTCAGGCCGGGCACATCGGTGTGTCCTCAGAGACGGAGGTGATGTGCTCAGAGAAAACAGCAGTGATGCCTCCTCCTTGGGGCAGATCAGGGCAGGTGCCACGGGCAACATCCCAGAGGTTTCGGCTGTTGGTTGAGTGCTTTCTGGGGCGTCCTCCAGAACAGGCAAACCCGTTCCGCCTAACACTGCCCACCCACCTCCAGACACACCGATGCCCGGATGGCCCGTCCTTCCACACGGGCCAGGGCTGGGAGGAGGGCTGTCCCCTTCCTGCGCTGGAACGTTTGCTCCACTCGTGACTCCCTCAGCAGGGACTCCCAGGCAGGAATTGATGCTGTGGCCAAACCCTAACAGTCGTTCCTGCTGCTGCCAACCAGGCCACTGGGAGCCCTGTTGCACGCTCCCGACAAGTCCACCAAGGCTTCGGCAACTCCTTACTGTCTGACACAAGAAGATCCAGGGTCAAATGGACTTTCTGGCCCTGGGTCTTCCTGCTGGAGAGAGGCTCAAATCAGTCAGCCATTAGGCAAGCCCCTCACTGCCAGGGGTCCCCCAGGCCCCCAGGCCCCAGAGCAAAGGGATGTCCGTATGAACACAGATGAGTGCACGCACACGCTTCTGCATACACTTCCGTACATCTGCTTCTCTACCCACGGCCCTCTCCCGCCATGCTGCCTTCTGGGCCGCGAGTTCCCTCTCACACCACCTGCAGGGCCATGCAGGGCACACCGTGGTCTCCCCCAGCCCTTCCTGCAGCCACCCAGGGCCCTGCGTCGGGAATAAGCACAGGTGGCCGGGTCACCCCAAAGCTTTACAATTACAAACAATGCTGCAATGAGTAACCCTGTACATGTGAAACGTCACACTGGATACTTCCATGGCTCGCTTTGGTGATAAAAAGCAAGGGTTTTCATAAACTAGCTGGAAGCGTAGACAGAGACGATGCTGCACAGTGACAAAGCACAGACGGAGCGCCGGGGCTGGACCCCCATAGGGCCAGCGGGGCCAGAGCCCCCGGCAGACGGCCGGCCTTGGAGGGAGCGAGGGCAGGGCCTGAGCGAGCACGGCTGCCCGCAGGACCGAGGAAGGGACGCCATGCAGACAACTGGACGTGGCCGGGGAGGCAAGAGGGCTCCCCACAGCTGGCCTGGGCCACCAGGCAGGAGGGGGTCAGGGCACTCACCTGGGTATTCCTGGCACCCCCTCCCACTGGCCACACCGGGACAAAACTCAGCTGACTGGGGGCCAGGGAGGCAGTCACAGGGCAGGTCCAGGGTCTCCACTGAGGTTCTGAACCTACGACAAGGCGCCCCAGAAACACTGCCCTGGGTCTGCACCCTGGGGTCTGACAGCACTCGGGCCCACGCTGCCCTGACCCCTCACGGCCAAGAAGCGGGGCTGGCTGTAGGCTCGGCCGCTCCTCAGAGGAAAGGCGCCAGAGGGCGCTGTGTGCCCGCCTGACAAGGGCAGACGGCCCGCTCCTCGGTTACAGCAGATGACTTCTTGAAACTAAACATCTGACTGTACAAGTGTCACCCAATACGGTTCAGAAAGACACGTGGTGTTCAGGCATCACCAGAAAAAAATCAAGAAGTCAGATACGTCAAAAGCCAGTTTCCCCTTCCAGGCTTATCCGCTGTTTTTGTTTTAAAAAAAAAGGAAAAGAAAAGGAGATGAACAGAGTATATGCTGTGAGTACAAAGAGCAGCCCACTTGCTAGGAACGGCTTCCTGACGCCTACATCGCTTCTCCGTAATGAGCTGGGCTGAACGCTACCAGCACAGAAAGGACACACACAGCCTGTGACGTGAACCCAGCAGCTCACTGGCGCCCACAGTGCCCTCTCGGTGGGCAGACGCCACCTGGCACCTCACCTCCCAGGGGGCCCTGCCACCCATGCGAACTTAGGATAAACCTTCACAAGCCTGAGGGAAACAGGGATCCAAAAGGGACACCGCTTTTCCAAAATCCTTTCGGGAGCTTCAGAAGACGACCCATTTCCTAGCCTCAAGGCACATCCACCAGGGAGGGGCGTCTGGCATGGTTCCGAGCGGCATCTCGCGGGCACCCCCACAGTCCCCTTCTGAGCCACGGTACCTATGAACACGCTGCTGGGGCGGCAGGAGTCCGGACAACCCCACACAGCTGCGGGCTTCCCCCTGGCACAGCTCAGTTTTTGTCTGACTTCCCATCAATCAAATCT
>NW_011486306.1:13199-15988 GCF_000754665.1 Bison bison bison | reverse complement strand
CCTGGCACAGCTCAGTTTTTGTCTGACTTCCCATCAATCAAATCTCCAAATCCCAGCTTTTCCAGGGGTTCCTGTGCCATCAGTTGCCTGAAAGGAAAAGTGAGAGCTGTCAGGGTCCACGCGCCGCTCCCTCCTGGAACAGCACGCTCAGACCCCCACCCTGCCGTGCTCCCGTGTGCAGGCCCCTGGGCCCCTGCCTGCCACACCCACAAACCCAGAGGCTTGGCAACAGGCCTTAGGACAACTTCCCCAGAGTCACAAACACCAGTTCACGGAACCTACCTGGCAACAGATTACACTAACCCCCCAGTCACGGAATGCATGAGACGCTCCTGAAACCCGAGGAGGCAAATAACGACGAACTCCCACTACACCTTGTCAGGACACGGTTCTTAGAATCGGCCACTCAGACACAACGTGGTTGACAGGGCCAGGGTCCCCAGGTGACGCCCTGACCCCTAGAATCTGAGTGAGATCTGATTCCAGCGCGACAGGGGGTTGGTATTAAGGCTGCTGAGCAAACAAGGCTGCCCATCAGCCAACTCAGAGAGACCACCTTGGATTATCCAAGGGGACCCAACCTAATCCCAGGATCCTTAAAATCAGAGACCCTTGGCTGCCTCTGCTCAGAAAGAAAAGATGAAAAGAGACGGGAGGACCTGAAGATGCAGCACTGTGGACCGTGAGGGCAGAGGACGGGCCACAGGCCGAGGACAAGCAGCCCGGGAGCGGCAAGGTCAGGACGGGCCCTCCTGGGGGAAGCGCCTGGGCCGCACCTGGTCAGGCCCGGCGCTTTCCCAGAACCAGATGCTCTACACTCCGCACCAGGTCAGGAGGCCCGGCCGACGTGAGGTCTTGGACCCCACGTGGATTCGCTGTGTCTCTGCTGACCGTGCAAGCCCAATGTTAACAGAAGCTGCCGTGAGGAAGCGGAGCCCCGTCCTCAGCAGCAGACACATCCACTCCAGGCCAACGGGGCCCGTGTGAGCCAACTGACAAATTCTACCGAGGTCCAGTTCTTAAAAAGACGCGTGTGAAGTACACAAAAGTAAGGTGTGGGTATCAGCAAAAAGGAAAAAAGCGGAAGGGAAGAAGCTTTTTAAAAGAGTGATGCAGACGAAAGTGGGCAAGATACGGACCAAGTCAGAAACACATACACCCCTCACAACCAAATGCAGCCTGACCAACCAGTGATGCCGCCTGAATCGTGGAACCCACAGAGCAGCTGATGCATTCCCATCTGCGGGCCTTCCTCAGAGGCCCAGAGGCGAACAGGAAAAAGACAGCCCTTCTGCGGGCCCTGCCAGGAGGGCCTCTCTCACAGCAGGAGTGGCTCTGGAACCAAAGCAGCTGAACACTCCAGGCATCCCTGTGCCGGCCCAGGGATGACCGACTCGGGGATGGTGACCCCAGCTTTGGGGAGGCACAGGGCAGAGACGAGCTCCAAACTCTGTCACCAAGGCTCAGCAGTGCCAAGAAGAGACTCACTGAGTTCAGTGTTTCGATTTAAGAGTGAGGGAAGCATGCAAATCCGGCCAACACACCATGTAGAGATGTCAGAGCCGGCCCATCGTTAACCCACAACACCTGTGAGCCTGTGTGACTCACGAGGCAGGAGAAGGGTGCCACCTGGGCCAAGCACCAAGAAGGCCCATCTCCCTCAAAATCCCAAATGTCTGCAGACCCTCCACACACCTGGGGTCCAAGAAGCACAGCGGAGCTTGCCGGGAGGGGAACATCTGAGTCTGTTAAGGCAATACTGAAAACAGGCCCAGAGTGGACTGCTTTTGGTCAGCCTGTCTTCAGACAAGGCCTCTGACGGCCTGGGTTCCTTTGTGAGCAAACAACGGGCTCAAAAGGCAGAAATGAAAGTTTCCACCCAAGCACACAATAACGGGTTACATGTTTTCCTGATGAAGCTTTACAATGGTACTTCTGCAGTAAAATCTCAACGGATCAGTTAGAAGAGTTTTTGTTTTGCTTAAAGGTGGGTCTTGTGAACTCCGGGTGAGACGGGAAGACTCACTTGTCTTTCACCGTTTCTCGGGCCCACTGTCTTGCCTGTCAACACTACAAACAGCTCTGAGCGGACGTCGAACAAAACAGGACGTATTTTTATGTTCTGAGAATGTTTAAAGAAATAAGCTCTGTACCCACAAATCTTTTGACTCAGTCAGCGTTTTTATGATGTACGACTGTGAAACCTGAATGACACATCACACATTTGGAAAGAGAAAACTGTGAGGAATGCAATCACGTCCAAGGCTATCACTGGAGAAAAGGTTCCCACGGCTGCCAACAACTCTGAGTACAACTCATCTCCGAAATGCCTCAATTTCACAGGCAGGCAGCCCTTCGGGTCCAAACACAAGGAGAAGCCAGGCCTGGGTGAGGCCTCCTGGGACAAACATCTCAGCTGGAGACACGGTGGGCGGAGAAGACATAAATCACGGCTGGCAGGTACTTGCCTTTCCATCCTGCACTCCAGATACTCTTTTGATTCATTTCTGCACAAAGCATTTTCAAAATTATTGTCCCGGAGACACTTCATGAATTTCTCTTTAAAGCTTTTACATTCACCTGGAACGAAACAGAAAAGTATTTTCTTTTTAAAGTGAAAACAGGACGTGCCCGCCCAGCAACCTTACAGGCGGCCCTCCTCCTCCTCCTCGGGAAACCAGTTTCCTTCAGAAACACTCTGGAAACACAGGAGAAAAGACTTCCCGGGGGAAGAGCGAGGGCAGGAAAAGGGGGGCGTCCAAGCGGCGGCGCCGGGAGCTCCCCGCCGA
>NW_011486306.1:7187-12738 GCF_000754665.1 Bison bison bison | reverse complement strand
TTCATAGCTGTCGACATGATGGCGGCACCCAGACTCTCCCAGCGCGACGCGCGCCGTACGCAGGACGGCCGGCCGATCGCGGAGCAGGCCCCGCGGGAGCGCCGAGCACGTCGAGCGGCGAGCCACCCCTGATGGGCCTGGACTTGGGGGTACAGGGCCCGCCCTCAGCAGCGAGACCCCGCCCCTCGTACCCAGGCCCCGCCCCCGGGCTCCGAAAGGCCGGGACCCTCAGGCACTTGCTCCGCGGCGGGTTTCTTATTATCCTCGAGGCAACACAATGGCAGAGGGTTCAGCCGTCATCTATTTAGGACGAGGAAACGAAGTTCAGAGAGGGTCAGCAACTTGCCCAAGGACACACAGCTTCAATCCACAAGAAGCCCAGAGGGCAGGTGGACGCTCCTGGAAGGCTGCCCCTGGCAGGGGTGAGGGGGGTCTTTGCATCCCCGTGAGGCTGCAGAGGTCTGGGCAGCTTAGAGCAACAGAAATTCCTCCTCTCACAGTTCTGGGGGCCAGTCATCCGAGAGCCGCGTGTCTGCTCCCTGCTGGTGGATTGCCGGCAACTCTGGGTGCCGCCTGGCTTGTGGACGCATCACCCCCTCTGCCTCACCACGGGGCCTCTCCCTGTGTGTCTGTGTCCACACTTCATCCTTCCATGAGGATGTACCCTTATTGGGTTAGGACCCACCCCCATGACCTCACCTTAGCTAATTACATATGCCGTGACCCTGTTCACAGAAAGGTCACATTCTAAGGTAGGGGCAGCTAGGACTTAAACATGTGAATCCGGGGACACAATTCAGCAGATAAGATAATTAAATATATTATTTAACTTATTATTGTAAACAGTAAAAACTAAAAACAGCAACAGTGAAAACGGGGAAAGGGCTGGGTCAGGGGCCACCAGCTCCCTGCAGCAGGGCTCCTCCCAACCTTGTACCCTGGGCAGAGCTGATGGAGGTGGGTGGCTGCCCGCCCGCCCTCCACCCGGTTGTGATTCTTCCCTGAGCTCCAACCCCCATTCACGCATCCACTCCACCCACGTAGCGGTCCCTGACGCCAGCCACGTGCTGCCAGACCCTAGTCATAAGCACACAGGGGGCTCAGGACCACAGAGTCACCAGCTGGCCCCCTGGACAAGCAGTCTCCCCCCAGGCCCAGCACCACTGCCCCCTGCAATGTCGGGGGCTTGCCCACCAGTCCCAGCAGCACTCCCTCCCCACAGGGCCTGGGTCGGATGCCCCTTCTGCAGAAGGCATCCAGTATGCCCTCAGCCACTCGCAAGGCCCCCCGTGGCGCACTGCACTCCTGAGGCGGGATTCCACCCTGTTTGTCGGGAGCCTGCCCAGAGCTCCACCAAAGTCAGCAGACCAACAGGAGGGCCCCGCAGGGCGGGCCCATGGCGGCGCAGGGAAAGCCCAGCCCTGTCGCCTGGGCCTGGGCTGGCCTGGGGCTCTGGGCCCACAGCAAACGCAGGAGGAAGCTGTGCCTGTTCCTCGATCCGTCATATCAACTGTTGACACCACAGCAGCCAGGGGCCCCGGGGTTACTCATTAATGTTCCAGGGCTGTGAACAATAGAAGCGTTTATTACCTCGAAAATAGCACCTTTCCCTGCGACTAGATCCACCACTTAGTGGTGGGAGGGACAGCTCCTCCCCACCCAGGTTGCCACACCTCTCCTCTCTGTGAGGCGGCCCTGGGAGACCCCTGAAGCCCCGAGGCCCAGTGACCAGGAGGTGTCAGCCTGCCAAGCAGTTATTGCTTCATAGGAGATGTTTAGCAGTTCATTAGATGTTTAGGTCAAAAAGCAGGGAATACTGCTTTTGGAAACCCTCTTACATGCTGGGCTGCTTTACTTGGGCTCACAGTGACTGGCACACAGCAGCTGCTCAGTTAGTATCTTTTGAAGAGGGAATTCCCTGGCAGTCCAGTAGTCAGGATTTGATGTTTTCACTGCCTGGGGCCTGGCTTCGATTCCTGCTTGAGGAACTAAGATCCCATAAGCCATGCAGCATAGCCAAAAATTTAATTAATTAGTTAATTAAAAATATTTGGGGAGACTTCTTTGGTGGTCCAGCGGTTAAGAATCCCCCTGCCAATGCAGGGAACATGGCTTCGATCCCCGGTCGGGAAAGGCTCCACGTGCCTTGGAGCCCCTGAGCCCACGCTCGAAAGCCTGAGAACCGCAACTACGGAGGCCGGCGCGGCTACGGCCCCTGGGCCACAAGGAGCCCCTGAGAGAGAAACACGAGCACTGCAGCGAAGAGTAAGCCCGCTGCTCACCAGAGGGAGCCTGTGCGTGGGACAGACTTGGTGCGGCCAAAAATAAACTGCGAAATGAAGTTACAAATGATTTTTGAAGAATGAATGCAGTTTTCAGGTATTACTATCTTCATGTCACACATAGAGACACACGGAGGGCAAGCCCCTTGCCCAGGGTTACACAGCCCCTGTATGAGTTTTCTTCCACTGTGTAACGAACAGCCCAGACTCACCACTGTGAAACAGCAGTGATCCACTGTGCTCCGAAACGCGGGGAGAAGGCAGGCTGCGTGGAGACGGCCCCATGGGCTATCAGCTGGGGCCACCACACCTCAGAATAGAGAAGCCCTTCAGGACTGAGCACGCGTGGCTGGATGCTGGGCCTGGGTCTTGGGGGCCTTGGCTCCCGTCCCTGTGGCCCTCCACCCACCTCCTAGGGCTTCCTCCCAGGATGCTGACTGCGTCCTGCACAAAGGATCCCAGAAGCAACAGGTGGAAGCCGTATGGCTTCCATGGTCTACCTCAAAAGTCTCAGAACATTGCCTCCACCACGGGCACTATCCCCTACCCAGATTCAAGGGCACAGTCCCCGGCTTGCCATGGCTGAGGGCCAAGTAGATGGAGAGCTTGTGGGCTGGGAGCTGCCACTGGAAGATGCCATCTCAGCCGAGGAGTAGATGGAGGGGCCAAGTGTGGTGTGTGCAACTCCAGAGCCCTCTAGGGAACAACCTGCACCTCAGGCGTCAGGCCAGGTGTGACCTGAGCCCCAGGTGACCCCGGCCACTCGGTTCTGACCACACAGTTCCCAGGCTTCTGCTCGAGCACCAGTACGGGGCTGGCAGAACTGCCCCCTGGACTGCAGCTGGGAGGAGGTGAGCCTCGGTGCAGGCGGTCGCCTGGCCGCCAGGAGCAGACACAGGAATGCCACTTGCCTGACAACCCGCACTCCCCACCCCAGCCCAGAACGCCACCAGCAGACCCAAGGGAGAGGAGAATTCATCGGAGTCCTGATGACGTCACCGGGCCCCTGAATCAACCCTGGCCTGAACCTAGATCTTGCTGGTGTTTTGACATTAATAAATTCTGCTGTCTAAGCATAGTTTTCAAAAGGCTCTCAGACTAACAGGCACGGAGCACACGGCTGAGCTTTATCTTGCCTGTTAACGAGGGAACAGGATGAGACCGCAAGGCTGCTTCAGAGAGAAACGTGCAAACGCCAACAAGCACATCCAGTCAGAGGAGAGAGCACCGGGCAAGCCCACCGAGCAGGCTCAGGACGCGCTAACGTCTGACGGGACAGCAGAGCCGAGCCTCTGGGGCGACCTCCTCCATGAGACAGAAGTCCTCTGTGTGTTTACGGGGGGTCACCTGCATTTGTCCTGTTCTTGGCCGGCTTGGTGGCCTCTGGGCCCAGTCGATCACAGACCACAAATAGAGAGAACCCCCATTTCCTGGGGGACTAAGTGACGCCCAGCAGGCAGTTAGATGGCGACCCCAAAAAGGACCCGTGTGACCCGTCTGCCGTGTTTCTGGAGTGGGCTGATGTTCTGAACTATCCCAAGGCTCCCAAGGCCTCCCGGGGCTGCCCCCACAACGGACATAGCCCGGGGGCGCGGGAAATGCCACCACCACCCAGTCAGCTCCCGAGGCCAGAGGGCAGGGCACCTGCCGAAGATGGCTCCAGGGGGGTCCTTCCTGCCCCCGCTGGCTTCTGCGGTTCCCGGGTCCTTGGCCTGTGGCCGTGGCCCCCACCCTTGCCTCTGTCACCGAACGAGGGGCAAGGTGACTGGGTTAAAGAGCCGCCCTCCAAAGAGGCCCCCATTCTGAGGCTCTGGGTGCACGTGAATGTCGGAGGAACATCCTTAGATCCAGCACCCTGCTCCAGCCAGTTTGGGTTTTCCCAGGACCTTCCCCGCGGTGCCCCCCTCACTGGACGGGACACAGGCATAGCAGCAGGTCACTCAGCAGGTCACCCCTGGGGCGCGGACCACTGCGCCACCCAGCTGAGCCCACTCCCAGATGCCAGGGGTGGCTCCGTCAGGATGGGTCTTGAGACGGCCTCCCCGCAGCTCAGTCTGGCTCCGGGGCCACGCCTGCTCCCTGTGCACAGCAGCAGCACCAAGACCTGGCTCCCGCCCAGCAGGCCCCTGGGCACGGGCTTCACCAACCCGGAGCGGAGCCCCCGACAGGGATGCGTGCTCCCCTCCAGTCCCGCAGCCACACTGCGCATCCCACGAGCCTGGGCCCCCGGTGCAGCTCCGCGGCCGTGACCCAGGGCTGCCAGGGCCCCCGCCCCACGCCGCCCCTGCAGGTCCGCACAAGCTGTCCCCTCCTCACGAACGCCCGTCCTCCTGAGACCCACACTCCAGCTCCAATGCCCGAGGGGATTTGTGCGCAAAGTCACGGCCACATGCCCCCCGCCCGCCCCCACTGGGCTGCGAGGACTTCAGGATCCCTGTAGCACCCATTCCTGCAGCCCTAGCTCCTAGAGAGCCTGGTAATACACAGGAACTCAATACACACGCTGAATTAACCACCTGAACTGTCCTGGGCAGACAGGCCCTCAGCCTCTGCACCCGGTAGGGACCTTGGGAACAGCTCCTCAGCCCAAAAGACCCAGAGACTGAGTGGTCAGAGAACAGTTACCCTCCTGACAGCCCCGGGGCTGTGCATCTGGACAGGCTGCCTTGAGGTAGTGAGCACCCATCACAGCAGGTGTGCAAATGGAGGCTGGGAGGGGAAAGGGCCCGCAGGCTGCCTTGGCTCTGGGGTGGGTGTCGGGGCGCAGATGTCACCCAGGCCTGTCCCCGGGCCCAGCGGCGGGGAGGCGGATCCCCCTGCCTTGCGTCGGGGCAGGAGGCCCAGCGCAAGCCCAGCTGCTTCTGGGGCCACAGGCCCTGCGGCCCCTGGGAGCTCAATTCCAAAGGGCGCCTCCTCCCTCCCAGCTGGGCCTCCAGGCTTTGGAGCAGAGTGCAGCCCAGACAGACAGGGCTCATAAACCCAGCACCTGCTGCCCCAGCGACCTTGCCTGCAGGCTGGGCTTCTCTATGCAGCCAACATGCCCTCACGCCCCCCTGTCCCGGGGAGGCCAGTGACGTCTGCTCGGGGGCCGGGCTCCAATAGCCCCCAAGGGGCACACCACCACTCTGGCAAGCTTGCTGTCAGGCTCTGGAGCCCTGGCATTCGGGGCGCTGGCCATGTAGACCTGATGCCCGCCCTGGCCCAGGCACAGAGGTGCTGGATGGACGCAGGCGCTGGTGGGCTTGGGGGGCCACAGGGCTCCCGGGGAG
>NW_011486306.1:6218-6428 GCF_000754665.1 Bison bison bison | reverse complement strand
ATGGGCAGGGGAGTGGTGAGGACAGAGGGGACCGGAGGGGCGTGAGGGACCCCAGAGACCTGGGGGTGGGACAGCGGATGGACCCTGCCTCTCCCCACCAGCTTGGCAAACAGTATGGGCCGGTGTTCACTGTGCATCTTGGGCACCAGAAGACGGTGGTGCTGACTGGCTACGAGGCGGGGAAGGAGGCCCTGGGGGGGCCCGGGGGGG
>NW_011486306.1:4039-6045 GCF_000754665.1 Bison bison bison | reverse complement strand
CCGCCTGGCAGGCCCAGAGCAACGGAGGCAGGGCACACCGACAGGCAGGCCTGGCCAGGCAGCTGGAGGTGGGGGCTGGGGTCTTGGGGGGCCTGAGGGTCCGCCGGGACCCTGCCCCAGGGCCGCTCACCGTCGGGCATGTGCGGCCCGCAGGCGTCTTCTTCTCCTCAGGCCCACGCTGGCGGGCCGCCCGCCACCTCACCGTACGTGCCCTCCACGGCCTGGGTGTGGGGAGGGCGCCCGTGGCCAACAAGGTCTTGCAGGAGCTGAGGTGCCTCACGGCGCAGCTGGACAGCTACGAAGGTGAGTGGGGGCCTGGGCGCCTCTGCCCCGCGCGTCCCGCAGCCCTGAAGCCGCTCTCCACCCGCAGGCCGGCCCTTCCCGCTGGCCCTGCTCCGCTGGGCTCCCTCCAACATCACCTTCACGCTCCTCTTCGGCCAGCGGTTCGACTACCGGGATCCTGTGTTCCTGTCCCTGCTGGGCCTCGTCGATGAGGTCATGGTCCTCCTGGGGAAGCCGAGTGTGCAGGTGAGAGGTCGATGTTCTGCCCTGGGGGGGTGCAGGGAGCGAGGTGGCGGCAAGGAGAGGCTCCAAGCTTCACCGGCCACGTGACTCCAGGCCAGTGTCCTGCACTCCTGGAAACCAGGGGAGCCGAGGGCAGCGGTCCCCACCTGCCCACCGTCAAATCAGTAATAGACGCATTGCTCACCAGTGCGGGGCGGGGGCGGCGGCCCTGGGCGGTTCCTCTTGGAAATGGGGCTTGGTTCCCCCAAGTCCCTGAACCTCCTCCAGGGTCAGGAATCGTGAGGACCGGCTCTGATTTCCAAACCCCACGACTGCGTGCATCTCGTTTTTCCCCAGAACTTAAAAATAAAGGAAGTCGGGCGCGCAGTGGTGTCCGACTCTGTGCGATCTCACGGACTGTAGCCCGCCTGGTCCTCTGTCCGTGGAATTCTCCAGGCAAGAATACTGGAGTGGGTGCCGTTCCCTTGTCCAGGGGATCTTCCTGACCCAGGGATAGAACCCGGGTCACCTGCATTGCAGGCGGATTCCTCACCAACTGAGCCACTAACTTAAAGCGTTCCTAATTTGTAGGCACCATGACTGGTTTTAACTCGTAACTTGCTCGGGCACGCGTGCCCGGGTGGGGGCGGGGCACGTGTGTCTGGTGGCATGGGGCTCACGCGTACTTTCCAGCCCCATCTCTCCAGGACCTGAGGCCCTGGGCGTGGGGTGGAGGCTGCTGGCTTCGGTCCTGATCCTAGTCACCCGCCGAGGCTGGCGGAACCTCAGACTCAGGAACATTGGACTTCCTGCCGAAAGTACCCTGGCCGAGTCCCACCAGGGGGCCCCAGCAGGCCCGAGGCTGGAGGGTCAGGGGCTCCAAGGAGACAGAATGTCCCGTGGCCTCCCATACCTGCACCCTGAGCGATGGCCAGGTCCGGGGGGACAGCGTGTGCAGAGGGCAGCTGACAACCGTGCCAGTCAGGCTGTGCTGTGACCCCCGGCTCACGGCGTCCTGAGCTGAAGCTTTAAGTTGGCAATTTCCCTTTTTTCGCCCCCGAATAACTCAGCGAAGTTAGTGACTTCCAAGGCAGCGGCCAGCCCTGCCTCCCTCTCCCCCTCTCTGGGGGGTGTGGAGGGGGGGTCACGGTGACAGCCGCCTGCTGTGACTTGCAAGGACCCCGGGTGTGTTACCTGTCAGTTGGCCCCTCCTCCGCGCACCCAGGTGGAGGCTTTCCTCCGCGCCCAAGGGCTGCCGGTCCCACGGGGAGGGAGAGGGAGGGTGGCACCTCTGCCAGGAGCCTGGGGCGCTGCCGGTCCGCACAGGTGGCCTCACCTCCGGGCGGATGGCCCGCCCTCAGCCCTCACCACGCGGCCCTGCCCGCCCCCAGCTCTTCAACCTCTACCCGCGGCTCGGGGCCCTCCTCCAGCTGCACCGGCCGGTCCTGCGCAAGATCGAGGAGGGGCGGGCCATCCCGAGGGCGCTCCTGGAGGGGGGGCGG
>NW_011486306.1:0-387 GCF_000754665.1 Bison bison bison | reverse complement strand
CTAACTTAAAGCGTTCCTAATTTGTAGGCACCATGACTGGTTTTAACTCTTAACTTGCTCGGGCACGCATGCCGGGTGGGGGCGGGGCACGTGTGTCTGGTGGCATGGGGCTCACGCGTACTTTCCAGCCCCATCTCTCCAGGACCTGAGGCCCTGGGCGTGGGGTGGAGGCTGCTGGCTTCGGTCCTGATCCTAGTCACCCGCCGAGGCTGGCGGAACCTCAGACTCAGGAACATTGGACTTCCTGCCGAAAGTACCCTGGCCGAGTCCCACCAGGGGGCCCCAGCAGGCCCGAGGCTGGAGGGTCAGGGGCTCCAGGGAGACAGAATGTCCCGTGGCCTCCCATACCTGCACCCTGAGCGATGGCCAGGTCCCGGGGGACAGCGT
>NW_011486305.1:4172-5329 GCF_000754665.1 Bison bison bison | reverse complement strand
GTTTTCTGAAAATACCTCAAACATGATACTAAGACAGGCTTTTAATTTTCCTTATTTATTAAAATCTTCACTCCAGAGCAAGACATACCATGCAAATTCTCCAGCAACACAGGAACATAACCCTGAGCCTCAATATACAGGCTGACCAAAGTCACACCAAACCCACTGACATCTCAACACTTATTACTGGACACTTCATTGAACTCCAGAAAGAGGAAATCCAGCTCCACTCACCAGAACATCGACACAAGCTTCTCTAACCAGAAAACCTTGACAAGCCACCTGTCCAACCCCACCCACAGTGAGGAACCTCCACAATAAAGAGGAACCACCACTGCCAAAATACAGAAGGGCCACCCCAAACACAGCAATATAAACAAGACGAAAAGGTAGAGAAATGCCCAGCAGGCAGTGGAACAGGATAAATTTCCACCAAACCAAACAAAAGAGGAAGAGATAGGGAATCTACCTGATAAAAGAATTCCAAATAATGATAGTGAAAATGATCCAAAATCTTGAAAACAAAATGGAGTTACAGATAAATAACCTGGAGACAAGGATCAAGAAAATGCAAGATGTTTAAAAAGGACCTAGAAGAAATTAAAAAGAGTCAATATATAATGAATAATGCAATAAATGAGATCTTAACCTTAGAGCCATGTTGCTAAAACACAAAACACCAAGGCATCCAAGGGCTGTCAGCTGACATAACAGGGCACACTCTCCCTCAGAGGCTTACTTTCTCGTTTCACATGGAAAATAACAAAAACACCCTCAATAGTTAAGAAAGGTCGCAAAAATGGCCAAGATCAACATTTGAACCAACCCGGCAACGATATATCCACCCCAAACGTGCAAGGCAAAATACAAGGCAGAATCAGCTCCGTGGCGACCAAAGGTCACCCGACTGTCTGGTATCCCCACACCACCCAGCCAACCACATTCATCCTTTCCTCACAGTAAGCGACAAACACTACAAAACATTAAGACCATGAATAGGAAGGGGGTCTCCGAGACCCACAATTAAACAAACAAATTCCTCTCCAAGTTTCAGCAGGCTGTTACAGCAACTCCAAACACCAAACCCTGAAGTGCCTGAGAGACATTCTCTGCCATCAACCTGGAGCTGACGGACACGTCTGACAAAAGGTCCATTA
>NW_011486305.1:0-2560 GCF_000754665.1 Bison bison bison | reverse complement strand
CCCTGGGCTGCCTGTACTTCCCAGGTCCAAGCCGCTCAGGTTCAGGCACTCGGGTAGTCCTCAGAGGCATAGACTCTCGGTTGGGCCTGCGTTTTGTGCCCTTCCCAGATCCGAGCAGCTCAGGTGATGAGGTGTTTGGCACGCGCAATTGCTGTGACTTGTCGCCTCCCTGCCGCTCGGTTATCTAGGTGTGCACCAGCACACCTTCTCAGGCAGATGTTGACCGTCCAGACCCCCAAGAAGTTTTAGTTAGCAAAGAAGCCTGCTTACAGTTTTGTAGATAATGTCTCTCTGGGGCAGCGATTGTCCCCTTCGGGCTCTGGCTGCCTATCACCAGAGGGGGATGGTCTGCCGCCGGTATCTCTGTTCAGTCCTTTGTTCCGTGCGCGGGCCTGGCGGTGTCATAGGTTAGGGCTGGCTTTTCGCGTGGTAGATATTCCACAGTCTGGTTTGCTAGCCCAAATTATTTCGCTCAGATAGCGCTCGGGGTATTCAGGCCAGATTCTTGCGATGCAGCCGCGCCGCGCCTCCCTGCCCAGCCCCCACTTGCTAATGGCGGATGCAGGTGTCTGCACTGCTTCTCTGCTGGGGGAGTTAGTGTAGGGCTCGCAATGTGCGGGTTTTAATTGTTTATTTATTTTTCCTCCCTGTTATGTTGCCCTCTGTGCTTCCAAGGCTCGGCACAGATTCGGCAGTGAGAAGGTTTCCTGGTGTTTGGAAACTTCTCTCTTTTTAAGACTCCCTTCCCAGGACGGAACTCCGTCCCTCCCTCTTTTGTCCCTTTTTTTGTCTTTTATATTTTTTCCTACCTCCTTTCGAAGACTTGGGGTGCTTTTCTGGGTGCCTGATGTCCTCTGCCGGCATTCAGAAGTTGTTTTGTGGAATTTACTCGGCGTTTAAATGTTCTTCTGATGAATTTGTGGGGGAGAGAGTGTTCTCCCGGTCCTACTCCTCCGCCATCTTAGCTCCTCCCCCGACCACAGCTTTCTTATCCATTCATCTGCTGATGGACATCTAGGTTGCTTCCATGTCCTGGCTATTATAAACAGTGCTGCGATGAACATTGGGGTACACGTGTCTCTTTCAGTTCTGGTTTCCTCATAAGAATTGATGCTTTTGAACTGTGGTGTTGGAGAAGACTCTTGAGAGTCCCTTGGACTGCAAGGAGATCCAACCAGTCCATCCTAAAGGAGATTACTCCTGGGTGTTCACTGGAAGGACTGATGCTGAAGCTGAAACTCCAAAACTTTGGCCACCTCATGCAAAGAGTTGACTCATTGGAAAAGACCCTGATGCTGGGAGGGATTGGGGGCAGGAGGAGTGGGGGATGGCAGAGGATGAGATGGCTGGATGGCATCACTGACTCGATGGACGTGAGTTTGGGTAAACTCCGGGAGTTGGTGATGGACAGGGAGGCCTGGTGTGCTGCGATTCATGGGGTCGCAAAGAGTCAGACACGAGTCAGTGACTGAATTGAACTGAGTGCAGAGGAGCATGAATGTGAAAGAACATGGCCTTCTCAGGGAAGAACACATATTCTGGCCTCATGGGAGACGAAGAGAGTTAATGATATAACTTGCAAATGATGAAGGGAAAACAGATAAGTGGCCCAAGGCAAAGAAACATGAGTTGGATGTGGTAAGCTCCACTGAGATCCAATTTCTTTTCAAATCTACCATTTGGGTGTCAGTGCAGGGTCAGAAGAAGAGGGAGACAGAGCACCCATGGTCACCGTACTCCAACACCACGTGAGACTTTCACATGCACAAGCACAACATGTCTGCTGCCCCGTGGAACAGGGCGTGGCTGTGGGTGCAGACATCGAAGGCAAGGACCATGGTGTCACCAGAGAAGCCATAAAGGCAGCCATTAACCACATGTTAAACCAGGTCAGTCCTGTCGGGACCATCTTGAGAAGAGGAATGACCACCTCCGTGGCCACCTGCAGTAGTGCTTGAATGCAAGTGTCAGGTGCATTTTGAGTTTCAGCAGCCATGCATGGAGACCCCAAGGATTGGCAGCCCTTAGTGGATCCCTCCAAGAGCCCGTGAGCCAGATCTCTATCCTGCCTCCCTGAGGCAGACTCTAGACTTAGCCCTCACCACCTGGCTGAGGGCTGGCCTCCAGATGTCCTAGAGGATCTGCCTGCCTAAGCCATGCTTCTGGTACCTCCCTCGGGAGGCCTGGCATGGCCACACCTCCTGGCATCCCTTCCTGGGGTCAGGTGTGGGCCTGTTACTGACACTACTTGCCTGCCTGTCCAGATCTTTGATGCTCCTCCTTCTGTCAAAGCATTGAGTGTCTGCACTGAAGTAGTGTTCACCAGGGCTTCCATACGTGTAGGTAAACACACACACACACTGGTAAAAGGTCATTCACATTATCAACTTTATATTATATGTGCAAAGCTCCTACAAAAGATGTCTCCCAAATTTGATCCACTCATGAATGAAGTGAAAGCACCGGTTTCCCTGCTTTCTTAATGTTAGATTTTCCAACCAACATTGTACATGTTATAGGGAAAAGGCGAGTCTTAAGTTCTTTGGTTTGCATGTGTTTG
>NW_011486304.1:3955-4795 GCF_000754665.1 Bison bison bison | reverse complement strand
TTTTCCAATGAGTTGGCTCTTTGCATCAGGTGGCCAAAGCATCAGAGCTCCAGTATTAGGCTTCCAATGAATATTCTGGGTTGATTTCCCTTAGGATTGACTGGTTTGATCTCCTTGTAGTCCAAGGGAGTAATGCACACCATTCAGTGAAGATGAGGGTAAATGTTATTTAAAGGTAAACTACAATGAAAAACCATGTGAGTTGAGAACTACTGGCATTAAACTATAGGAACTCATCAGAACTACTGGAATACAAAGCCGGAGGTCCATGCACTGCTAAGGATATGTCCTGACCCCACCACCCAGATTCCACAGAGTTCTGTAGGCGGGATGAGCAGGAGAGGGTCGGAGAGGAGGAGGGGAGGGGGTAAAGGTCACTTGGGGCTGGATGGGGCCATCCCATAGTTTGACAGGGATGTGGGTTCCAGCTGGACAATCAGGATCTATGCTCCTCACTCTACGCAAGCTCTGCTTCAATTGAAAATTGTCAAAGACAAAATGCAGGGTTTGTAATAAAAAGAGCCCTTTAGGTCTCATTTTAAAATGGGTAAATGGGCCGGACAGGAGGGACGGAGGACCACTCCCATGTGTCCCCTCACCTCTACCGGACCACAAATGCTGTCCATCTCAAAGATTCTAATGGCTGGAAACCCACACTGTGAGGGAAAGGGAGACAAGACAGAGAAGAGCGAACCTGAGAACCTCCCTATGGTGCTTCATCTCACGTATGGACGCGGCTGGGCCTTGCTGCCCAGATATTTGGCCAAACGTCATTCTTGGTGTTCCTGTGAGGATGTTTGGAAATGAGACATACATTTAAATCAGTGGACTTTGGTAAAG
>NW_011486304.1:0-688 GCF_000754665.1 Bison bison bison | reverse complement strand
GGGATTTCCAGGAACTGGGTCAGCACCTCCTTTTTGACCTTTATGGTCAGCCTTGGAATTGTCATGGCGCCTCTGGGTGTGTCACCTAGCTGCCGTGTTACTAAGGGATTTAAAAACATATATTTACTTCAGGTCTTAGTTGCGGTATGCAGGATATTCATCTTAGCACACTGGCTTAGTCTCCTCATGGCATGTGGAGAAGGAAATGGCAACCCACTGCAGTATTCTTGCCTGGATAATTCCATAGACAGAGGAGCCTGGTGGCCAAAGGTCCATGGGGTCGCAAAGAGTCAGACACAACTGAGCAACTTCACTTTCTTTCTCTCATGTGGAATTCTAGTGCCCAGGCCAGAGACTGAATCCACATCCCCTGTGCTGCAAGGCAGATTCTTAACCAGTGGACCACCAGGGAAGTCCCCATCATTCTTTTAAAGGTTGTGCTCCGCCCAATTCCGATCTCATTAGCACTAGATAGCTGGCATTTGACAGCGCTATTCAAGCTTTCTCGTTATAGGAGAATGTCCTGGAAAAGCTCTCAGGACACTGTGGTGACTGCAGGAGGCAGGCAGGAACATTGAAAGAGAGGTCGATTTTGCTCCAAGTTACATCACTGCCACTTAGTAGACTGCGGCCTTGGACACATCTTTTGTTGGATTTGCAGCCAATTTTAATCGACTGTTGAAGTCAG
>NW_011486303.1:9370-9829 GCF_000754665.1 Bison bison bison | reverse complement strand
GAGTCGGACACGACTGAGCGACTGAGCTGAACTGAACTGCCCTCTTAAGGTCCTTGTGAGGATTAAGTGAATTAATGGCTATATAATGCACTAAAGTTAGCAACTGAATATACTATGTGTTGTATAAATATTAGCTATTATCACCAGACTTTGCCCAGTTCTCAAGTATCAGGAAACATAGCTTCATTCAAGAACATATTCAGAAGAGACAAACTTAATTCTCATTTTTCTTCTTCATTATGTGGTTGAAGGAGTGAAGAGGATGAGACCTAGCTGGTAGGGACAAGCATTGCAGCCTCACACACTCCTTAGTGTGAAGGGGTTTATGGTGCACATCATTTGTCGAGTAACTGCAGAAGGCCATATGACAGTGAGTCACCTGGGGAAATGATCAGTTACTTGGGGACAATGGGCTATGAAAACCACTCTCCTCCTGTCACTTCCTAGGGTCCATAGTAA
>NW_011486303.1:4260-5321 GCF_000754665.1 Bison bison bison | reverse complement strand
GGACTGTAGCCCACCCGGCTCCTCTGCTCATGGGATTCTCCAGACAAGAATACTGGAGTGGGTTGCCACTTCCTTCTCCAGGGGATCTTCCTGACCCAGGGATCAAACCTGCATCTCTTGTGTCTCCTGCACTGGCAGGCAGATTCTTTACCACTGGTGCCACCTGGGAAGCCCCAGAATAAGGTAACTGATAAAGCAAGCAGACTCAGATATGTGATTGGCTCAAACACAATAAAACTGTACTTCTCATGCATTTAAAAATCCAAACAGGTGTTCATGTTAGACAGGCAGCTTTCTTCTAAGCAGTGACTCAGGGACCCAGACTCCTTATACACTGTGGCTCCTTTATCTTCAATATGCAGCTTCCTCGATCACTATACTCCTTTGTATCAGGACAGTGAAAAGAGAAAGTTGGGTGGAGAAAATGCACGATTGCCTAGAGATGATACACACTCTTTACTCACATGCTATTTGTGAGATCTAGCCAGATGACTCCATCAAACTCTAATGAAGACTAGGAATGTAGTTCCCAACAGGACACCACTCCACACAATGGAAGAGGAACATGAATTTGGTTGGATGGTTAGCCATCTCTACCATTGGCTCTAGGGTAACAAGTTCAAAATTGGCAGAGTAAGGGTGGGGTAAGATTCTGAGCTTCTAGAGGTCAGAGGCTGTCTTTTACTCTTCTCTATGTCTTCAGAACTCAACACAGGGATGATATCTTTGTAGAGGACAAAAGAATCGAGTTGGCTATATGCCAACAGAGTGCCCAATTCTTCTTTTTTAAAAAATTATTTTATTCTTAGCTGCTCTGGGTCTTCATTGCTTTGTGCACGCTTTCTCCAGTTGCAGCAAGTGGGAGCTACTCTTCATTGTAGTCCATGGGCTTCTTATTGCAGTGGCTTCTCTTGTTGCAGAGCATGGGCTCTAGGGCATGCAAGCTTCAGTAGTTGCAGCACACAGACTCAGTAATTGTGGCTCGCAGCCTTAGTTGCTTTGCAGCATGTGGAATCTTCCCAACCCAGGGATCAAAACCATGTCCCTTGCATTGGCAGGGG
>NW_011486303.1:0-398 GCF_000754665.1 Bison bison bison | reverse complement strand
TGAGCCCTGAGCCCTGCCCAGGTTTTAACAGTGATCCTTTTAAATACGGTATTCGTTCTCCTGCAAGAAAAGTCTGGCTCAGTGGTTCTCAGCCTTAGTTGCTTACGAAAAACAGGTAAAAAGCCTTCATAAAATACTAGTGCCTAACTCCAGACTTCCCAGGTGCTGCAGTGGTAAAGAATCCTCCTGCCAATGTATGAGACGCAGGAAACCAGGGTTCAACTCCTGGGTCAGGAAGGTCCCCTGGAAAAGGAAATGGCAATCACCTCTAGTATTCGTGCTTGGGAATCCCATGGACAGAGGAATCTGGCAGGCTCCAGTCCACGGAGTCACAGAGTCAGGACCACTGAGCAACTGAGCATGCACAGGGACTTCTCTAGTGGTCCAGTGGTTGAAAA
>NW_011486302.1:4712-5277 GCF_000754665.1 Bison bison bison | reverse complement strand
GTATTTCTTAATCTTAGAAACACCATCTACTAATTCCCTGATACCTGTCAAATTTCCTTTTCCTTTTGCCTCTTGACACCCACTATCTCCTTAATTGGAAATACTGTTTCCATCTTTGCAAAGATCATCATCTCAAGTTCTAGACATTTCCATGAATTTTTCCCCTTCCTGATCATGCCATAAACTTTCTTTAAAATACTTTTGATATTTCACTATGATCAGCTTAGGACGTATTTCAATTCTATCCAATATTGATCACTTTTCATTTAGCCAGTGTCAGTCTTACCTACATTCAGTATAAAGATCAAAGCTTTTACTTCATATGTCTTTTACAACCATCTGAGCACTAGCATAACATTAAATAATAATAAAATTCAAGAAACACTGACTGCTACATTCATGCTTGCTTTTTCATGCCCAGACATAATAAATGGTGTAGGCAGTTTATGAAGGTTCTTTTTCCTACAGTATGGTATATTGATGGGAAAAAATTGGGGAAGTATCTTAGAAGAATAGGTAAAAATACAAGATAAGGCAATATACTCTATGAATAAAACCCTATGAA
>NW_011486302.1:0-718 GCF_000754665.1 Bison bison bison | reverse complement strand
ATTCATGTTGATATATGGCAAAACCAATACAATATTGTAAAGTTAAAAAATAAAATAAAATAATAAAAACAAATGGTGTTTTTCTCACTCTACCATTCTTATGTCTAGGGCTTTTCTAGTCATCCTTGACTTCAATCTTCCATTTATCTTCATGGATCAAAACTATTATAAAGCCTTATTGGTTATTAATGGAATAACTTTTAACATTTTTTTTTATTTCAGTTATTACTACTATCACCTTAACCTAGGTTCCCTATTTTCCTACATCTGAGGAAATACAATAAGTTCCTTGACTGTCAAGAATTTCTTATCTATTTATCCCCACCTATCCCCCAAAACACAGATGTTTAAAGATTATTTTTCTGGAATCTCATTATTCTTCAGCTCTGCTTTAAGATATCTATATTCTAGCTGCAAATTAAATTTCCTTATTTTAGCATGTAACATTGATTCTACTTTCCTAGGCTGGTTTTCCTTGGCCCATTCAATTTTAGCCTTGCTGTTCCTCAACTTGTATTTCTTTTTTTTTTTTTTCTTTTAAAAGGCACACACCAAGCTCCTGGCGCCTCGGCCCCGGCCGCCGCCATCTTGAGGAGCTTTCATTCAAACTGGCGCGGTCTGACGGGATAGCTCAGTTGGCCCAACGCCCCGCCCCCGCACAGCCCGCGCGGAACTCGGGAGCCCGGGCGGGGGCCTAGAACCCGCGAGGCGTCCTGAC
>NW_011486301.1:77058-77413 GCF_000754665.1 Bison bison bison | reverse complement strand
AAGGTGGTGCTAGTGGTAAAGAACCTGCCTACCATTTCAGGAGACACTAGAGATGCAAGATTAATCCCTGGATCTGGAAGACTCCCTGGAGGAAGAAATGGCAAACTGCTCCATTTTCTGTTTCCAGGCAAATTTGCCTGGAAAATTCCATGAACAGAGAAGCCTAGACGGAGGAGTCTGGTAGGTTGCATAGGGTTGTGAAGAGTCGGACACAACAGAACAACTTCACTTTCAATTTTCATTTTCATGCATTAGAAAGGAAATGGCAACCCACTCCAGTGTTCTTGCCTGGAGAATCCCAGGGATGGGGGAGCCTGGTGGGCTGCCATCTATGGGGTTGCACAGAGTCAGACAC
>NW_011486301.1:67402-76349 GCF_000754665.1 Bison bison bison | reverse complement strand
CTTTCTACTCTCCTCTTTCACTTTCATCAAGAGGCTTTTCAGTTCCTCTTCACTTTCTGCCATAAGGGTGATGTCATCTGCATATCTGAGGTTATTGATATTTCTCCCGGCAATCTTGATTCCAGCTTGTGCTTCTTCCAACCCAGCATTTCTCTTCATGTACTCTGCATATAAGTTAAATAAGCAGGGTGACAATATACAGCCTTGATGTACTCCTTTTCCTATTTGGAACCAGTCTGTTGTTCCATGCCCAGTTCTAACTGTTCCTTCCTGATCTGCATATAGGTTTCTCAAGAGGCAGGTCATGTGCTCTGGTATTCCCATCTCTTTCATAATTTTCCACAGTTTATTGTCATTCACACAGTCAAAGGCTTTGGCATAGTCAATAAAGCAGAAATAGTGTTTAATATATATGTAAACATATGTAGATGCAGGATACATAAAATAAAAATTGATTCTAATTTCAAAAAGTTAATATACACACCAAAATTAAAATAAAATAATATAAAAAGAATAAAGAAAAATCTCCATTAATCTACAATAGCTCTTTGAAATATTTTATAGGGCAATAATAACTAATAAATTATTATTTAAATATTAGTTATAAAATTCAATAATTTTAGAAGTGAAGGCACTAAGACTTTCATGAAATCCATATTATCTCTGACATACATTTTATTCCAGACAGTAATAAATAAACATTTTTCTCAAATTAGTAAAATTGTGAAATTAAATATAGGTAAAATTGTACAAATTACAAAAAAATTATCATCTCCCATGTTTTTAATTCTATGAACATACTTTAATGTAAAAATAAGCTAAATAAAGTCAGTAATAAATTAAAATTATAGTGAAATATGACCAAAGAAGTGGTATTAAACTTTTAAAAAATAATTTTTATTAAGAAATATAGTAATTTATATATCTACACTTCATAAGAGAAACAATGATCTTTATAGAGGCTGAACAAATGTCCTTATTAGAAAACATAACAGATACAAATTAATAAATTTTATTGAGCCAAGAATGGAAAGATCTTAAATAAAATGAAAAATATCCTTAAAAAGATTCAACTTTGTACTTAATAATGAATGAATAGATGTCTTCCCATTGAAACCAAAATCTAGAAAACATTAAAATCCATATCATGATGCCTACAGAGGAAATAATAAAAAGAGATATTTTATATACTATAGGAAAAAATACAATATTATCAATACATACAGGATTATTTACTTGGAAAACTTGAGGATCAACTGAAAACTAGCTGCAGATATGACAGAATTCAGTAAGATATATAATGCAAAGACATGAAATAGAAAAAAATAAAATGCTGAAAAGTGTATTTAATGTATGGATAGTAACTATTTTAAATAGCTATAAAAATTTATCCTCAATTTAAAGATAGGTGTATAGATAATGGCAATAGAAAAGACTCTCCTCCTCAAATGCCTAGTATATTAAAAGGTAGTATATATTAAAGACATTACTTCAAATAAGTGAATAAGTCTGGACTATATTTTCAATCAATGGTTGAAAAAATGAATTAATTATGAGGTAACATAAAGTGATATTCTTATTCATAGCATATAATGCATTTTTTTGTGTCATAGATTTGAAGACACACAATTTTAAAAATGGTGTCCAAAAATGCCAAAATCAAATGGCAGTGAAAAGTGGCCTTTTTATTTCACATATTAATGGATAATGGCATTATAAAATAATGTTTAGGATATGTTTGCCAGTTTGCAAAATATATTTTAAAAGAGCCAATTGTTTGCCTACAAAGAAACATTAAACAATGTTTTCAAGGTATGTATTCTTGAAGCCAATACTCTTATATTCTGTTCTATCAAAGACTATGGTGGTTAAATTATATGTTTATCTTATATATTCCTCTCATAATGCCTACCTCTAAGACAGTAATATCCTCATATTAGATGAAGAGAAATAGCTTGGCAGAGTTTAAATGACCTACTCATGGTCATGCAGCAAGGTGCAGAACAACATACCTCCTCCAATGTCCTTACTCTTCCATATGCTTTCCCTTGATTCCCATATTTGTTCTTTTAATGAAAGGACAAGACAGGCAACAATGAAGTGGTAGATTTCTGATTAGAACTGCTAACTGTAAACCCTTCGACTTCTTTATTCTAAAATATTCTTTGAAACAATCAAAATGACAAACAGAATGAGGAAAAGACCCTAATGCTGGGAAAGATTGAAGGCAGAAGGAGAAGGGAACAACAGAGGATCAGATGGCTGGATGGCATCATGGACTCAATGGATGTGAGTTTGAGCAAGCTCTGGGAGATGGTGAAGGACAGGAAAGCCTGGCGTGCTGTAGTCTGGGGGGTAACAAAGAGTCGGACACGACTGAGTGATTGAACAACAAAACAGTGAATATTCTCAGAAGTAAAGCAGTATCTCTTTAGAATTAAAAGTATCAGGCAATTAAGGAAAGGAAACAGAGCTGTCAGTTTAAGGAATTAAAGGGCTGTGCACCTACAATTAAAAGGCATCTAAATCTAAAATTAAAGGGCTATGCAGCGAACACCTACATGCACATAGATTACTCCTGTGTGCACGTAGATGTTAGAACATCAAGCAAGGTTTTTCAAATGAAAGAGGAAATCCTGACCCCGATGACTTTCTGAGATCTGCTGAGTAGAGAAGTGTTAAGTCTAGAGTTAAATAATAGCCAGTACAAAAGACTGAGAGTTCCTTTACTCTCCAAAATAGCTAATCTGACATTCTTAAACTATTCCTTTGGACACATGTTATGCACTTGTGCCCCAGCTTTGCAAACACAAGAATGGGGACCAGGATATTTTACAGATGTAGCCCTACTAAGATTGAATCAGGGAATTTCATGTGAGCTTGGACAAATATCCTCAGACTACCAATATTGATCAATATAGTCTTTTACGTTTAAACATAGCACTACAACAAAGAATCACCAAGTTTATGAGGAAATCAGCATCATGAAAAGGAGAGATAACCAATCACAAAAGGAGAAAAATTAACATATGGAATAAGAATATATCAAAGAAATAAAAGATAAATGCATGTAATTTAAATCCGTTGAGATTACAGAAAGATTGTCATATTGACAAAATTAAAAGTTACTATTATACAAACAATGAAGCAATTAGAGCATTGAAAATCAATGGGTTACATTTCAAAAGCAAATAGATGATAAACAAAAAATTGGACAACACAATTCCAAAAGAAATTTATAAATGTAAAACTTTATGTACTTCACAAATATCATTCACTTTTGAGGGTAAGAAAAGAATATTTTCCAACTTGCAAGATGGTCTTTTAGAAACAATTAATGACCTGATCCAAGGATTTTTTTTAAATTGAGATCAAAACTTATTAAGCTTTTAAAATACAAAAAGCAGAGATGAACAAAGAAGCCAGCAAAAATTAGAGTGGAATATATACAACATTTGAGATTGTGAGTATAAACCTTAAGACAATCAATAAAATTTACTCTATAAAAGTAGAAGCATACTAAAAATATAATAAAACCCAGAAATTAAAACTCCAGAAGGTTTTAACAAAATATGGAATATTGGAAGGAAACGGAGAAAATGACAGCTTGCAAAAAGTATTTTTATTTGGAAGGAAATGTTATAGTTGCTGATTAGTTCACCATATTGATAGAGAAATATGTTTAAATATTAAACAAATGTTTAATATAAATGCTACATAAATAATGGTGGAGTCACCATATTAGCACTGGATCACCGACCTCCAGTCTATTTTTAAAAATTACTTATTGCTATAAGCTCATTCTGACCAATGTATCTTCTATTTGGGTGAAAAAAAATGAGCTCACTATGTTATTTTTTTTTTTAACATTTGAGATTTTAGCTTCAAACCTCTATTTAATTTTTACAATTACCTTAACATGTAATAGGAGGTCATTTTTCCCCCTTCTGTTTGTTTGTTGTGTTACATTTTCTACTAGATATACAGTTCTTTCTAAAATGCATTATTTAGTAATACTTAAATATCCATTTTTTTTTGTATTTCTGAAAAAGATTTGCATTTTCTCTCTCACTATTAATGATAGTTTAGGTATTATTATTTCTATAAATGTATAAAACTCTAAGTAAATTTTTAATGACAGTAATCTGAAGACAAATTACTTATTTCTTAAATTCAATGTAACAAATAGGAAAGTTAAGGTCAATGCAATATCTGTTATTTAAATGCTACTTCTCATTGGGGAGCTTCCATAATTTTCATCTTTTACTACAGGGTTCTAAAATTTTCCTATGATATGCATAAAAGTGATTTTTACTTATCTGGCTTGGAACTTTTTGTACCCTTTCCAATTGAGGATTATGCCTTTTAAACAACACATTTTTTTTTCTTTTTCTTAATGTATCTTTTATTTTGGAGAAGGAAATGGCAACTCACTCCAGTACTCTTGCCTGGAAAATCCCATGGACTGAGAAGCCTGGTAGGCTACAGCCCATGGGATGGCAGATTCGGACATGACTGAGAGACTTCACTTTGACTTTCAAATGAAGATGAAAGAGGAGAGTGAAAGAGCTGGCTTAAAACTCAAACTCAACTCAAGAACATTTAAGTTCTATTCTCTTAGAAAATATCAATTTTATCATATAGCATTACCAATAATGATTGATAACTATTAAAAATACATTTTATGAGATTTATGTTGGGAGAGGAATAACCAATTGGTCTAATTCTTCTTGAAAGTGTAAATGACCTATACTTTCAACAAGCGGATCTTTCAAGTGCTCAAACTTTCTTCTGAAAAATACGATGGTTGACTTTTGTCCCCAATAACTTGAGCTGATGTGGCAAGCAGCCCAACTGTATGTACAAACATAGAAATTACAAATAATACAATTTTTGAAATAAATAAATTCCTTAAAATAAGGTGAAATTCTGAGAGCTAAAAACAAAGAGTCAAATCAAAAGCAGTTCATCAGAAAATGAGAGCAGATAATGCCAGGGGCCCTCAGGGGTTTTAGACTTAGATTACTAGATAAGATGTTAGGACTAGAGAAAATATATGTGTAAAGAATATAATCTGTTATAAGTGGTAGCATTTAAGTTTTTATATAGTCTAAATTGAGCTTCTTAAATGGAGAAGGCAATGGCAACCCACTCCAGTACTCTTACCTGGAAAATCCCATGGACAGAGGAGCCTGGTAGGCTGCAGTCCATGGGGTTGCTAAGAGTTGGACATGGCTGAGCGACTTCACTTTCACTTTTTACTTTAATGCATTGGAGAAGGAAATGGCAACCCACTCCAGTGTTCTTGCCTGGAGAATCCCAGGGATGGGGGAGCCTGGTGGGCTGCCATCTATGGGGTCGCACAGAGTCCGACACGACTGAAGCGACTTAGCAGCAGCAGCATGGACCCTAGATCACTAGAAAGCAAATGACCTGAAAGGAATCCCTAATATAAAATTTACAGCTCCAAAAAAATCACCTCTGAGGAATCAAGTGGAACCTATAATATGTAGAAGGAGTTAGAATGTTAAAAAGTAAAATGTAGGAGAAGTTGGGGTCATCGATTCCTCCAGAGTCAAGGCAAACAAAGAAAGTGCATTTTTAATTTCTGGGCAATATACACATGTATTAAAAGAAAAATAAAGATAACCTCACAATAACAATATTAAAGTTTACACAGGAAAATCAATCAATGGCTGAAAGTTTCAGTAAATACAACAAACAAAAAATTAGTATCCCAGGAATAGAACATCAGAAAGTTCTGAAAAAAAGAAATCTAAAGTTCAAAGTGATCTTGATAGCTAATGATCTAAAGCTATCAGTGTTTTATATTGTTCAGTATTCAATAATTATAAATCTTCCCTTGTGACAAAATTAAATTTTGCTTTGATCTATAAAAATAAAGTAAAATTTCACAGTTGTTACTTCTTAGAATAATATAAAAATAAGACCAAGATATTGTTAAAGTGGTCATACTACCCAAAGAAATCTACATACTTAATGCAACCCCTATCAAGTTACATGTGATTTTTTTCACAGAACTATTATAGAACAAATAATCCTGAAATTTATATGGAACAACAAAAGATCAACAGTTGTCAAAGCCACTGTGAGGAAAAGAACAAAGCTGGAGGTATAAACCTCCTGGGCTTTAGCTAACACTACAAAGCTACAGTAATCAGAACAACATAGTATTGGCACAAAAACAGACATAAAGATCAACAGAACAGAACAGAGAGCCCAGAAACAAACCTATATACCCACAATCAATTAATCTTCAACAAAGGAGGCAAGAATATGCAACAGTATCTTCAGCAAATGGTATTGTCAAAGCTGGAGAGTCTCATGTAAATCAATGATGTTAGAAAATTCCCTCACACCATAAACAAAAATAAACTCAAATGGTTTAAAGACCTAAATATAAAACATGACACTGTAGAAACTCCTAAAAGAGAACATAGGCAGAACATTCTTTAACATAAGTTGGAGCAATATTTTCTTGGATTAGTTTCCTAAATCAAAAGAAATAGAAGAAAAACACTTAACTACACTTAAAAGTGTTTGCACAGCAAAGGAAACCATAAACAAGACAAAAAGACAACCTACAGAGTGGGGAAAAATGTGCAAATGGTGTGACTAAACAGGATTAACTTCCAGGACCAGCTAGTAGAACTCAATATTGCAAAAACAAATAATCCAATCAGTAAATGGGCAGAAGACCTAAATAGACATTTGTCAAAGATATACAGATGTCCAACAGGCCCATGAAAAGATGCTCAACATTATTAATTATTACAGAAACACAAAACTACAATGAGGTATCACCTCATACCAGTCAGAATGGCCATCATCAAAACGTCTGCACATAATAAATGCTGGAGATGGTGTGCAGAAAAGGAAACCTTCATACCCTGTTGGTAGGACTGTAAACTGGTGCAACCACTATGGAGAACAGTATGGAAGTTTCTTAAAAAACTAAAAATAAGGTTACCATATGATCCAGCAATCCCAGGTCTCAGCATATATCCAGGAAAGGCAAAAACTCTAATTTGAAAAGATGCATGTACCTCAATGGCAGCACTATTTACCGTAGCTGAGACATGGAAGCAACCTGTGTCTATCAACAGATGAGTGGATAAAGAATATGTGGTGTCTCACACACACACACACACACACACACACACACACACACAATGGAATATTACTCATATACAAGAAAGAAATATTGCCAGTTGGAAATAAGTCAGATAAAGACAAATATATGACACTCATATGTGGAATCTAAAAAATAATAGAAATTAATTTATTTACAAGACAGACTTAGACACACAGAAAACTAATGGTTCAGTTCAGTGGCTCAGTCATGTCTGACTCTTTGCGACTCCATGAATTGCAGCACGCCAGCCCTCCCCGTCCAACACCAACTCCCAGAGCCTACCTAAACTCTTGTCCATCACATCAGTGATGCCATCCAACTATCTCATCCTCTGTCATCCCCTTCTTCTCCTGCCATAAATCTTTCTCAGCATCAGGGTCTTTTCAAATGAGTCAGCTCTTCATATCAGGTGCCCAAAGACCTGGAGTTTCAGCTTCAACAGCAGTCCTTCCAGTGAACACCCAGGACTGATCTCCTTTAGGATGGACTGGTTGGATCTCTTTGGTTACCAAAGGGAAAGGTAGGTAGGAGGGAAAATTAGGAGTATGGGAAAAACAGATACATACTATTTTATATAAAATAGATAAGCAACAAGTATTTATAATAACGTGTAATGGAAAATAATCAGAAAATATGTATATATAAATAAATAACTGAATCACTTTGCTGTATACCTGAAACTAAAAAATATTATAAATTAATTATACTTCAATATAAAATTTAAAAAAACATTTAAAATCAGTGTGAAGATGTGATTTAAATATTTGTAACAAATTTTCTTAGGCTAAGTAAAGTAGGAAATTAATAAAGGTTATCTTCATGCTTTTTGTTGCAAGGAAATCAAAAGTTTTTACCCTGAAAATAATAATATAATATTCCCACCATCCACTTTACTAATATACACAAATGGGTAGATTAAATTATTTGACCACGAGTAGTAAATCTAAAAATTTCTCTGCTGCTGCTGCTGCTGCTGCTGCTGCTAAGTCGCTTCAGTCGTGTCCGACTCTGTGCGACCCCATAGAAGGCAGCCCACCAGGCTCCACCATCCCTGGGATTCTCCAGGCAAGAACACTGGAGTGGGTTGCCATTTCCTTCTCCAATGCATGAAAGTGGAAAGTGAAAATTGAAAGTGAAGTCGCTCAGTCGCCACCCCATGGACTGCAGCCTACCAGGCTCCTCTGTCCATGGGATTTTCCAGGCAAGAGTACTGGAGTGGGGTGCCACTAGAATCTGTAAATTTGTCACATTTCATGAAACTCCATCAGGTTTTTACAAAGCAAGGATTTTTCTCAAATATCTAATCACATTCTGTTTTTCTATTTGGTATGAATAGAAAGAAGAGATAAGAAAGCCTTCCTCAGTGATCAATGCAAAGAAATAGAGGAAAATAACAGAATGGTAAAGACTAGAGATCTCTTCAAGAAAATTAGAGACACCAAGGGAACATTTCATGCAAAGATGGGCTCGATAAAGGACAGAAATGGTATGGACCTAACAGAAACAGAAGATATTAAGAAAAGGTGGCAAGAATACACAAAAGAACTGTACAAAATAGATCTTCATGACCAAGATAATCACGATGGTGTGCTCACTCAACTAGAGCCAGACATCCTGGAATGTGAAGTCAAGTGGGCCTTAGAAAGCATCACTACAAACAAAGCTAGTGCAGGTGATGGAATTCCAGTTGAGCTACTTCAAATCCTGAAAGATGATGCTGTGAAAATGCTGCACTCAATATGCCAGCAAATTTGGAAAACTCAGCAGTGGCTACAGGACTGGAAAAGGTCA
>NW_011486301.1:66916-67302 GCF_000754665.1 Bison bison bison | reverse complement strand
AAGCCAGGCTTCAGCAATATGTGAACCGTGAACTTCCAGATGTTTAAGTTGGTTTTAGAAAAGGCAGAGGAACCAGAGATCAAATTGCCAACATCCGCTGGATCATGGGAAAAGCAAGAGAGTTCCAGAAAAACATCTATTTCTGCTGTATTGACTATGCCAAAGCCTTTGACTGTGTGGATCACAATAAACTGTGGAAAATTCTGAAAGAGATGGGAATACCAGACCACCTGACCTACCTCTTGAGAAACCTGTATCCAGGTCAGGAAGCAACAGTTAGAACTGGACACAGAACAACAGACTGGTTACAAATAGGAAAATGAGTACGTCAAGGCTGTATATTGTCATCCTGCTTATTTAACTTATATGCAGAGTACATCATGAGA
>NW_011486301.1:61633-66816 GCF_000754665.1 Bison bison bison | reverse complement strand
AAATATCAATAACCTCAGATATGCAGATGACACCACCCTTATGGCAGAAAGTGAAGGGGAACTAAAAAGCTTTTTGATGAAAGTGAAAGTGGAGAGTGAAAAAGTTGGCTTAAAGCTCAACATTCAGAAAACAAAGATCATGGCATCTGGTCCCATCACTTCATGGGAAATAGATGGGGAAATAGTGAAAGCAGTGTCAGACTTTATTTTTTGGGGCTCCCAAATCACTGCAGTTGGTGACTGCAGCCATGAAATTAAAAGATGCTTACTCCTTGGAAGGAAAGTTATGACCAACCTAGATAGCATATTGAAAAGCAGAGACATTACTTTGCCAACAAAGGTCTGTCTAGTCAAGGCTATGGTTTTTCCAGTGGTCATGTATGGATGTGAGAGTTGGACTGTGAAGAAAGCTGACTGCCAAAGAATTGATACTTTTGGACTCTGGTGTTGAAGAAGACTCTTGAGAGTCCCTTGGACTGCAAGGAAATCCAGCGAGTCCATTCTGAAGCAGATCAGCCCCGGGATTTCTTTGGCGGGACTGATGCTGAAGCTGAAACTCCAGTACTTTGGCCACCTCATGCAAAGATTTGACTCATTGGAAAAGACTCTGATGCTGGGAGGGATTGGGGGCAGGAGGAAAAGGGGACGACAGAGATGAGATGGCTGGATGGTATCATGGACTCGATGGACGTGAGTTTGAGTGAACTCCAGGAGTTGGTGATGGACAGGGAGGCCTGGCATGCTGCGATTCATGGGGTCACAAAGAGTCGGACACAACTGAGCAACTGAACTGAACTGAAATGATGTCATATTTTTATATATATGTGTATAAGTTTAAAACATTTAACAATAAATCAAATGAATGTATGAATAAAGCTGCTTATATAACATTAGAAGGTACTTAATGGGAAGTCAATTTGTAATGTATTCAAATAAAATTCTATTTTCTGCCAATAAATTAGTTAAAACACAGATTCATGAACAAGATATTTCTATATTTTTCATAAAATGAATGAAGCAAGAATGAATTTGGTTGATTGAAATAGCTAAAATATTCAAATCAGAAACGGTCACATTTAGAAGATAGCTGGCTAAGTGCCTCTTTTTTTCTAAAATCAAGATAAACAGTAAAGACACATTTTCTCATGATCCAGTACACACACTGACAAACACACACATAGGATTGAAAACTAAGTTTTATAATATTTTACTTAATCTTATATATATATATAAAATGACCTATAAAAATCTTTATTCTGTTTCATTTCATAAATCCTTAAATGCTGATTGTAATCACCTGATTGGTTGTATGATCTAATAACAGGCTGTAAAAATCCATTTTGAAAATCATTAATAAATTAACCTCTTCATTTTACAGACAGGGGAGAAAAATCTTTTGACAAATAAACTCACTCTTTGGAGCACTAATGCCAGAATTTGGAAAAATCCATTTTAAAATTTATTCTCTTTATCTTTCTCATAATATATTATCCTGCTCTGTTTGAGAATGTAACCATAATAAGAATATATATAATTCAATTTAATCATGTGCAAAAATTTCATAATACATTTCTGAAATATAAGGGCCTGACTCTCTTGGAATTTAATAGCCTAGAACTGCATTTTGTGGAAAAGTTAAGTCTTTTTCATTTTGAACTCTAGCCACTCATTTCAGAACAGAGGTGAAGTCACGGAATGTTACTTTCCAGAAAGGCTGCAAGATCACAAGTCAGGCCATTTGCTTCTTACAGCTTAAGATTGATGTGCCTTTGACTCACTCCCACCTCTGAGGCAAGACAAGCTTATTTCTGACAAACTAAATGGACTTACTCATTACTGCATAAAACATTTATTGAATTCTTACCTGTGTTAAGCCAAGAACTACAAATACAGTAATGACCAAGACATGGGACCTACCCTACAATATAGTTCATTGAATTTTGGTACAAATCTTGGATTTCTTAGGTCAAGTTCCCTGTAGAAAATGTTTCCCAAGTTCCATTCTGCTCCAAATGATTCTCTTCTGTGGCCCACTCCCCTGGTGTGACAGTTTGTCTATGTGTTGGCTACTCTCCAGGATTTACTTGGAGATAAAGATTATGATTATGACTGTGATTTCATAAAGGCATTGGGAATGCTTTATGTGGAAAGTATACATATCTATTTCATAAAGGAATTGGGAATGTTTTATATGAAAAGAAAATACCGTTCCTATGACTGAGTGTATTGTAGTGAAAGCAGGATTGTGAAGGTGGTTTTTATGTCTACTTTCTCCTAGATTACTCTTAAGGAATTTGAAATCAGATGATTCATTTTTTAAGGGAGTACAGAAATCAACAGAGGATGGCTGGTAAATTCTGTGCAGGTGTCTTTGTAAAGAAAATGCTTCAATATGCCTCAGGGCATGGACAATCTCCATTACTACTCCTATTCCAAAATGATTTTTATACTTGAAAATAACAGAGAAGGATGACAGAGGAATTTATCAGAAATAGATAAAATTAGCAATGGGGATGCTACTGAAGATAAAATATTGAGCCTGTCACGTAAAGAGTAAAATAAAGTGATAAAATAAAACTTAAGAATACATAAGAATATAGTGGTACAGATACAGTAGGGAATATAAATTGAGAAAGAAGATAAAATGATAAAAAATGACAGAAATAAAAACTATACATAGGTTGATATCACCTAAGATAAAAAGCAATATAAAAATGAATGAATAAAAAGCAAAATTACAATGGGAAAAGGTGTTTAAAAGTTATATAACCAAACCAGCTAATTGAACAAATTAAAAGAGAATGGATAGGAGGGCAAATACAGATGCAAAAGAGGACCCTAGGTTTTTACAAGATTAAGGTCCAATAGCGGTCATATAATTGTCTTCCAAACCTGATGACTCCTGATACACTTCTTCTAAGAAGAATCTAACAAATTAAATTCAACTTGTTTAATTCATTTAAGTTCTTTCTTTCCTTTTCTAATAATAAAATATTTCAAAGAGAAATAGTTTCAACTTCCCTCATAAATATAAAATCAATCCTGAATATTCATTGGAAGGACTGATGCTGAAGCTGAAGTTCCAATAATCTGGCCACCTGATGTGAAGAAATGACTTACTGGAAAAGACCCTGATGTTCAGAAAGATTGAACGCAAGAGGACGAGATGGTTGGGTGGTCTCACCGACTCAATGGACAAGGGGCTTGAGCAAGCTCTGGGAAATGGTGAGGAACAGAGAAGTCTGGCGTGCTGCAGTCCATGGGGTCGCAGAGAGTCAGACAAGACTGAGCAACTGAACAATATAATGCGTTCCAAATAAAAGTGTGAAATATCAGCAAATTTTTTCTACTGATATGTCAGAAATAACTATTATCTATATTTGCTTCAGATCTATATTTTAAAACAATATAAAACATTAGAGCTGAGGCAAGAGGTCTGCATAAGAAATATCATTTGCCTTGCTTAAACTTTAGAAAAAACCCACTATTTTAGAGTGGTTATATAATTCATTACAATCTATACTTTCAATTTTACTATAGTTGCTGCTGCTGCTGCTGCTAAGTCGCTTCAGTCGTGTCCGACTCTGTGCGACCCCATAGACAACAGCCCACTAGGCTCCTCTGTCCCTGGGATTCTCCAGGCAAGAACACTGCAAGACATTAATAACATGTAATACTGGGATTTGTTGTGATAGTTTTTAAAATATATATACAAATGTAACTGTGCTATTATTTTGTAACTTGAAACACAATTTTATAATATATACGTTGCTTATATATCTAGGACATTCACTTTAACCGGAGCCTTCTATCTTGATATCTGAGCATGTTTTTGTATTCAATGTAATTGTATTAAATGAATTTGTATTCAATGAAATTGTATTCACTAATTTCCCTCTTTAAATCATTTACATTATGTATATGAGATAATATATAATATATTACATATACATACATATATACATATACATTCATAAGTATATACATATACATAAAAATGCAATTAACTTTTTTTTGTATTTTCTCTTTCTCATTAATACATTCTTTTGATACACATGGAATTGATGGATCATAAAGAACTTACTGCTTCCTTTTAGTAGATATCACCAAATATTTATAAAAAAAATGCACACCAATTTACACACTCCTACTAAAAATGTGAATGCTCCCAGTTCCTCACATCTTCATTGATATTTAATATTACCAGTGCTTTTTCTTTATGCCAATATGCTAGATCTGACAAAGTAAATTATGTTTTTAACGTGAACTTTTCCTAATTTTTAGCAAGGCTGAGCATCTTTTCATATGTTTATGATCATTTAGAGTTCCTTCTTTGTGAATTGAGGGTTCAAACATTTTACCCACCTTAATAATTGGGTTGCTTGCTTTTTCTTACTGATGTGCACACATTTCTTGTATAGTCTAAGTAATAATCTCTTCTTAATTAAAAGCATTACACTTATCTTGCCTATCTTTTGTCAGTACGTAGCTAGTCTTTTACATTTTTGTGACTCTATATGTATATATTCTGATATACATCATTTTGTAATCAAATATTTAAAATAGATTTTAAAATATGTAATTGTTATAAATGGCGGTACTGGTGATCTCCTTCTGAGGACTTATGCTAGGAGTATTGTATTCAGTGTTCCTGACTTCGAGGCAGGCCACTGTCGACGCACGCCTCTGCCAGAGGTTCCTGGACACTCACAGGAAGTCTGGCTCAGTCTCTTGTGGGGTCACTGCTCCTTTCTCCTGGGTCCAGGTGCACATTTCCTCAGTCCTGTGGAAGTTCTGTAATCAAATCACACTGGCCTTCAAAGTCAAATTCCCTGGGGGTTCTCAGTCCCTTTGCCAGATCCCCAGGTTGGGAAATCTGTTGTTAGCCCTAGAACTTTTGCAACAGTGCAAGAACTTCTTTGGTATAACTGTTTTCCAGTTTGCGATTTGTCTGCTTGGTGGCTCTGTGGTGGGGCTCACACAGCAAGCCTCTCAGATCCGCTGCAGCAGGAGCCCCTGTCTCCGTGGCAGGCCCCTGCTGACTTGTGCCTCCAAGGAGATAGGCAGGTCTGGCTCAGTCTCTTGTGGGGTCCCTGGGTCCTGGTGCCCACAAGGTTTTGTTTGAGCCCTATGAGTGTCTCTGGCGGGTATGGGGTTTGTTTATAAATGATTTCACTCTTCCT
>NW_011486301.1:58958-61483 GCF_000754665.1 Bison bison bison | reverse complement strand
CGATCATAGTTTGGCCTCAGGCCAAACTACAGGGAGGGAACACAGCACCCACCCCACATCAACAGAAAATTGGGTTAAAGATTAACTGAGTATGGCCCCACCCAACAGAGCAAGACCCATATTCCCCCACAGCCAGTCCTTCCTATCAAGAAGCTTCCACAAACCTCTTATCCTTATCCATCAGAGGGCAGACAGAATGGAAACCATAGTTAAGGAAAACTAACCAAACTGAAAACTTGCATTACAGCCTAGTCTAACTCAATGAAACTATGAGCCATGCCATGTAGGGCCACCCAAGATGGACAGGTCCTGGTGGAAAGTTCTGATAAAACATGGTCCACTGGAAAAGGGAATGGCAAACTACTTCAATATTCTTGCCTTGAGGACAACACCATGAACAGAATGAAAAGCCAGAAGGATATGACACTGAAAAATGAACTCCCTGGGTTGGTAGGTGCCCAATATGCTACTGGAGAAGAGTGGAGAAATAACTCCAGAGAATGAAGAGGCTAAGCCAAAGTGAAAACAACACCCAGTTCTGGATGTCACTGGTGATGGAAATAAAGTTAGATGCTGTAAAGAACAATATTGCATAGGAAACTGGAAGGTTATGTCCATGAGCCAAGGTAAATTGGAAGTGGTCAAATAGGAGATGGCAAGAATGAACATCGACATTTTAGGAATCAGGGAACTAAAATGGACTGGAACGGGTGAATTTAATTCAGATGACCATTATATCAACTACTGTGGGCAAGAATCCCTTAGAAGAAATGGAGTATCCCTCATAGTAAACAAAAGAGTCTGAAATGCAGTACTTGAGTGCAGTCTCAAAAATGACAGAATGATCTCTGTTCTTTTCCAAGGCAAACCATTCAATATCACAGTAATCCAAGTCTATGCCCCAACCACTAAGTCGAAGAAGCTGAAGTTGAATGGTTCTATGAAGACCTACAAAGCCTTCTAGAACACCAAAAAAGATGTCCTTTAGTTATAGGGGACTGGAATGCAAAAGTAGAAGTCAAGAGATATCTGGGGTAACAGGCAAGTTTGGCCTTGGAGTACAAAATGAAGCAGGGCAAAGGCTAACAGAGTTTTGCCAAGAGAATGCACTGGTCATAGCAAACACCCACTTCCAACAACACAAGAGATGACTCTGCACATGGACATCACCAGATGGTCAATATCAAAATCAGATTGATTATACTTGTTGCAGCCAAAGATGGATAAGCTCTATACAGTTAACAAAAACAAGACTGGGAGCTGACTGTGGCTCGGATCATGAACTCCTTATTGCCAAATTCAGACTGAAATTGAAGAAAGTAAGAAAAATCACTAGACCATTCAGGGATGACCTAAATCAAATCCACTAGGATTACACAGTGCAAGTGAAAAATAGATTCAAGGGATTAGTTCTGATAGATAGAGTGCCTAAAGAACTATGGACGGAGGTTCATGAAATTGTACAGGAGTCAGTGATCAAAACCATTACCAAGAAGAAAAAATTTAAAAAGGCAAAACTGTTATGTGAAGAGGCCTTACAAATAGCTCAGAAAAGAGAAGCAAAAGACAAAAGAGAAAAGGAAAGCTGTACCCATTTGAATGCAGAATTCCAAGGAATAACAAGAAGAGATAAGAACGCCTTCCTCAGTGATCAAAGCAAAGAAATAGAGGAAAACAACAGAATGGGAAAGACTAGAGATCTCTTCAGGAAAATTAGAGATACCAAGGAAATAGTTCATGCAAAGATGGGCACAATAAAGGAAAGAAATATTATGGACTTAACAGAAGCAGAAGATATTAAGAAGAGGTGGCAAGAATAAAAAGAAGAACTGTACAAAAAACATCTTCATGATCCAGATAACCACAGTGGTGTGATCACTCACTTGAGCCAGACATCCTGGAATGTGTAGTCAGGAGGGCCTTAAGAAGCATCACTATGAGCAAAGCTAGTGGAGGTGATAGAATTCCAGTTGAGCTATTTCAAATCTTAAAAGATGATGATGTGACAGTGTTGCACTCTATGTGTCAGCAAATTTGGAAAACTCAGCAATGGCCACAGGACTGGAAAAGATCGGTTTTTATTCCAATCTTGAAGAAAGGCAATGCCAAAGAATGCTCAAACTACTGCACAATTGCACTCATCTCATATGCTAGCCAGCAAAGTAATGCTCAAAATTCTCCAAGCCAGGCTTCAACAGTATGTTTATTGTGAACTTCCAGATGTTCAAGCTGGATTTAGAAAAGGCAGAGGAACCAGATCAAGTTACCAACATCTGTTGAACCATCAAAAATCTGAGAGAGTCCCAGAAAAACATCTATTTTTGCTTTATTGACTATACTGAAGCATTTGACTGTGTGGATCATTCAAAGTGGAATGATTCTTCAAGAAGTAGGAATACCAGATCACCTGACTTGCCTCCTGAGAAATCTGTGTGCAGGTCAAGAAGCAACAGTTAGAACTGGACATAGAACAACAGACTGGTTCCAAATTGGGAAAGGAATATGTAAAGATTGTATATTTTCAC
>NW_011486301.1:39500-58534 GCF_000754665.1 Bison bison bison | reverse complement strand
CTTGGACAGCAAGAAGATCCAACCAGTCCATCCTAAAGGAAATCAGTCTTGAATATTCATTGGAAGGACTGATGCTGAAGCTGAAACTCCAATACTTTGGCCACCTGATGCAAAGAACTGATTCATTTGAAAAGACCCTGATGCTGGGAAAAGATTGAAGCCGGGAGGAAAAGGACAACAGAGGATGAGATGGTTGGATGGCATCACTGACTCAATGGACATGTGTTTGAGTAAACTCCAGGAGTTGGTGATGGACAGGGAGGCCTGGTGCTCTGCCGTCCATGGGGTTGCAAAGAGTCAGACACAACTGAGTGATTTAACTGAACTTAAGAAATGTAATTTTATTTTGTTATTTTAATTTTTCTTTTGTTTAGGTTGTTCACTTCTGGCTAATTTCATTTGAATATTTAGATATCTTTCCCCAATGTTTCATATTTTGTTATAAATGATAAGAAATGCAATCTGTTTTCAAGTTTCTTTTTATAGCACTATATTGTAAATACTAGATAACAGCATTACTATTATTGATAAACTTCCTAGTGTGCTCTAATATTTCTCAGTTGAGAGATAAATGCTCAAGGTAGTATAACTTAATACTTTTTTTATTTCTGTGTTTTTATTCTATAAATTATACTTTTGTGTGAGCACCTGACAAATCTGTGAATTCAAGTATAAGATATGTTAAATACTTTACTATTTCATCATATTCACATCAGAAACTTCATTATCCCTGTGGTACTTTGTCTGTCTATAATTACTGATGGAAATGACTGAACTATCATCATCTTAAGCCTAGAAGAAAAGTCAACTCAATGATATGATTTGGTCACAAGTAAGGACTCTATTTATGTCACGTTATTAAATACACGTACTTTTGCTATGATGGTGAAATTCACTTTTCTCACACTTAGAGTGTTGGAGCAGCCCCAAATGCCAGGTACCTTGAATTTCCTAAGCTACGATCTCTGATGTCAATTCAGTTAGACTGTGATTCTAGGCATTAAGCTGGTGAAATCATATCTTACTTTGCTTCTTTCTCTTTCCTAAGGCTCACAATCCTGCACTGTTTAATTGCCAAATGACTGGAAAATTTTTAATGTATTTTAGTTGCTTCGTATCTTTTAGCTGTTTAGTTGCTTCACATGTCCTGTTTAATATGTGTCCTATACAAAAATCTTTCACAAACCAATGTCATGAAGACCATCTCTTATGTTTTCTTTCAGGTGCTTCATTGTTTCCTATTTTCCATTTGTGTCTATGATTCATTGTGAATAGATTTTTGTGTATTGTGAAGGGCAATTTTTTCCAAATATATATCCAACTAATCTAGCATTGTTTATTGAAAAGATATGTTTATCCACTGAATTGAAGTAACACTTCTGCCATAACTAGCTGACTGAATATATGATCCTGGGTTCTTTCTACTGTGCTTTGGTTCATTTGTCTATTTTTGCACCAGAATGAGACTATCATAAATATGTTAAGTATTTAATCTGATAACATGAGTCCTCAAACTTTATTCTTTTCTCAACAACTGTAATACCTATCCAAGCTTTCTTAATTTAAAAAATCATAATAGAATCAGCTTGTTGATTTATGCACACATGTGCTGTTTTGTTTGCTTAGTTGCTCAGCTGTATCTGATTCTTTGTGACCCCACAAACTGTAGTGTGCCAGGCTCCTCTGTCCAAGAGGATTCTCCAGGCAAAAATACTGGAGTGGGTTGCCATGCCCTCCTCCAGGGGATCTTTCCAACCCAGGGATTGAACTCAGATCCTCCGCATTGCATGCAGATTCTTTAGCATCTGAGCCACCAAGGAAGCCCATACACACATACCTGCAGTGAATCTACAGGTAAATTTGCAGAGACTGTCATTTTAATAATATTGAGTTTTCAATACGGGAGGAGGGCATGACAACCCACTCCAGTATTCTTGCCTGGAGAACCCCATGACAGAAGAGTCTGGTGGGCTACAGTCCATGGGGTCACAAAGAGTTGGACACAACTGAAGCAACTTAGCACACTTTAATATATAGGGGCTTCCCTAGTGGGTCAGAGGTAAAGAATCCACCTGAAATGCAGGAGACTCAGGAAACACAGGTTCAGTCCCTGTGTGGGAAAGATCCCCTGGAGGAAGGCATGGCAACCCACTCTAGTATTCTTGCCAGGAGAATCCTATGGACAGAGGAACCTGGTGAGCTACAGTCCATAAGGTTGCAAAGAGTCAGACATCACTGAAGTGACTGAGCATGCATGCATGCATCAATATAGAAACATGGTATATTTGCCTATTTATTTCCTCTTTTAATTTAGCCTACAGTATATTTTTAAATTATCTGCTCCATCCTTTGCATTTTAAAAAACTTGTAGTTTTATCTATCAGCTTGATTATCTTCAAGTTAAATTTCACTATCTTAATTATAAGAACAACTTTTATATTTTTTATAAAAATTGTGAAAGTAATATATATTTGCTCTGATCCATTGACTATGAGGAAAATAAAAGGTTTTGCCAGAACACTCACTCTTGTTGCAGAAACCAACATTTATCATAATGTACAAATCTCCGATGTCTTTTCTCATACAAATTTAGATTACTATATATGGTCAGCCTCCGTTGTGTTTTTTGTACATGAGTAGCATCATGTTAATCACATTACTGTTGAATTTGCTTTTGTTGCTGAAAAGTAAAACATGAGTTAAGAGATTAGGGTATAGCATTTTTTCTTGAATATCTGCAAAATTCTAGTTCATGAGGAAGTTACACCATATAATGAAACATTTTCCTACCATTATGTCTGGGCATTTTGGCTAAGGTGAACTGAAACATTTTCCTACTGATGAATATTATGCTTGTTTACAATTCAGACATAATGCACATGTCAGGATGATTCTTTCTACGTCACTCTTCTGTGGCTGCTGTGACATCAAAGGCCTATGATTTCATACTATTTACAGAGAGTTAATTTTCATAGTTTCTGCATTTATATGGTTACATATTCCTTTGATTTGAATAAATGGAATCCTAAAACACCATTAAGTTCAACTATTTTCTCTGCTTGGTTGCATTTTGTATTTCTTTGTTTCTCTGAAGACATTTTAATATATTTCCATTTGGCACTGAGACAGTTTAATGTCTCCATTCAGACCCTTAAATCATTATTTTCTCTAATTTGAATAAACAAGTCTTCACTTCACTACACATGTCACTAAGGTTGCAGCCAAGTTTCTCATCAGTCTTTTTATAACCTGATTGAATTCTGTATTTTTTCCATGTTCTCCCTTCTTGTCAAATATGTAGATCTTCCAACTGCATATGTTTTGTTAATTTAAGGTCACAAAAATAGTTTTATTTGGCATCTACTCAAATAAAGCATTTGCTACTTCACTCCTTGCAATGAGGAAGAAGGCTGTCCTCAATGGTCTGTCTTAATTACTATGAAATCAGCAAATCTAGAAAACATTTATTGTTATTTAAAAGTCTTACTCATGAACAATTAAAAAATAACAGAAAAAACAAACATTTTAATATTTATGAACTAGAAAGTTTATTTTTTGAATAAGAAAATGCATTTATTATTTGTAATAAAGGGTTTGCTATTTAATAAAGCATATTGATTGATACAACTCATCCAATTTTGTAATAAAACAAAAAGTCATGCTATAACTTTGGCTTTATATAATAGTAAATTTTAGATTTTCTTTTGCTGATTAAGTGGGCAAAATTGCTATGATAACTATTGCTTTCATACATACTCAGAACTTCCAGAGTTTATTATATCTGTTTATACCAGGCATGCAATGAGTATTGAGCTATGTAAACCTGTTTTCAATGCAGATAGATCAAACAGAAAGTTTGTGAAAATAATGAACTATTTCCTTTAATTGAAAGTTAATCATTCAGTCATGTCCAACTCTTTGTGACCCCATGGACTGTAGCCCACCAGGCTCCTCTGTCCATGGGATTCTCCAGCAAGAATACTGGAGTGGGTTGCTATTTCTTTCTCCAGTTTCTTTAATTACTATTTTAATATAGCTTTTGTGTTTTGAGTAATATTATATGTATCTCAGATTCCATTCTTTCAGTGGTTTATGAAAAATGAGTTTAGGGTAGGGGGACATAAAGCTTTCTTAAAGTAAAAACTAAGGAATTAAATCTTGTGTTCATAATTCTTAGCTGAAAAACATTATGCACCATCTCTTTGACTTCTGTAAGAATCAGAGATCTAAAACTGAGAATTTCTCCAGATTCTCCAGAAGCTGATGATGTCATAAAGGAGACAGGTCTTCCAAAAACCTTGGCTCAATCAGCAGATTACTAGGTATGTACCAAAATTACAACGACCTTCTTTCTTCTTTGTCTCTTTTTCTTCCATTTCTTGTGGTTATATTGCTCTTACTCTATTGGTTTAAGGCTTATATTGAAAACTTCTTTTAGGAGGCAGAATCTGGGGCAATTGACATATCTATTTGGCATCTGTTATTTAATAAACTGGGAACATGTTAAGATGCAGATTCTGATTCAGTATATTGGCGGTCACACCTGAGAGTCTTAACCTGAGAGTGTTTTAACAGGCTTCTAGGGTGTGCAGATGCTGCTGGTCCATGATATCACTTTGAAGAGCCAGAATCTAGAGACAGTTTTGCATTTGGTATTGTATGTGTTAGTAGCAAAAGCACTGAAAATTAGAGTTAGTACAGCTTGAAGTTCTTATATTAAATTTTACTCTCCTATACTAACACTATTCAGGCAAAATATAGCAAATATAAAAGGGAAACTAAAAAGCTAGACTTGAAAGTATTCCTTTAACTAGAATTATATCATGATTCCATATAACAAGAGTTATTCTTATACCAGAGAATCTTACCTTTGACATGTTGTTCCTAATTATTGTGTTAATCAAAAGAGTGACTAACTTCTTGCCAGAAAATATTGTTTCTTTATGCAGTTCTCTTAAGGTAATTATCTTACAATGGAGTAAGCTTTTTCAATAGGGGATATAATATTAATTATCAAAAAGGAAATATCTTCAAAACTTAATTACATTTCAGAATTCTCTGACTGCTGATCCTGGCTAAGTTTGCAAAACAGATGCAAAATATCATTAAACAAATTGTACAAGAACCAAAAAGAACCCCCCCCCCTAAAAAATTGAAAGAATTCATTACAAAGTCATGAAATTAATTATAGTATTATATGGCTAAGCATTATATTTTATTGAGTTGGAGATATCTCTGATCTGTTTGATGATACCCCAGAAAGTTAGCCATTCCACATATGCCATAATTGAGTCCACAAGATCAGTTAAAGAATGAAATAAGGAAATATCAGGCAAATTTATAAACTTGGGTTATATTTCCAACCACAGACACATTCTTTAATTAATAGGTTGTGAATACATAGGCCATTAGTGATCATTAAACTATGAAACAGTTCTTAAATTTCACAAGTAGGTTGAATTTCACGAGTTGCATTTCACAACAGGGAGTCAAGATTATTCACCACTTTCATACGCTGACACCTGTGATCAAGGCATAAAGGCTGATAAACAGCATTTAGCTCTCTGTATAAACACACAAGCAGAAAGATAAGTCATGAATTTGCCAATTGCTCTCCCCTAGTGAGAATATTAGTTAATATTCATAACATATGCACATGAAAGTTTGAAAATTTTTGTATCCTCCATCATAGCAAAACAGAGTATTAAAATGCTGGTGCCCATAATCAAATCCAAAAGACGAAATCAGACTCAGTATTTAGGATAGCATCATTTTCTTCACTGCTTTTTATTATGTATGGTATAGTAGAGGCTCTAAGGAAACCAGACATTCAATTTGGCAAGTTAATTCTATACTTTTTCTGAATTAAAAGAGACAATGCTCAAATATTTTTTCTAAAATTTTAAAATAGGTGAAATATGCATAATCATTGCAGATATAGTGTCTGTTCCTTCATTTCACGGAAAATGTGGATTTTTTTCCCCCAAATTGATAGCTTTATATCTCCATGTCTTGTTTCATGTTTTATAGAAAGGCTCTAAGTAGAAACAGTATCATTGTTTTTATTGAGGTAAGATGGCAGAGTAGGAGGCCTTAAGCTCACCTCCTTTCATAGGGACACCAAAATCATTAATAACTGATGGATAATCATCAAGAAAAAAAAAAAAGACTGGAATCTATCAAAAAAAAGATACTCTACATTCAAAGACATAGAGAAGAAATGGTGAGATGGCAGGAAGAGCACTCTCACGATATAATCAAATCCCATACCATTCAGGTGGGTGCCCCACAAACTGGAGAATAATTATAATGTAGAAGTTTTCCTACAGGAGTGAGAGCTCTGAGTCCCATGCCAGGCCCCCAGCCTAGGGGCCTGGCATCAAGAGGAGGAGTTCCCAGAACTTCTGGCTTTGAAGGCTGGCAGGGCTTAACTGCAGGAATTTCACAGATTGGGGAAATCAGAGACTCCACTCTTGGAGGGTGCACACAAAGGCCCTGTGCGCACTGGGTCACAGAGCAAAAGCAGTGACTCCACAGAAGCCTGGGCCAGACCTACCTGCTGGTCTTACTGGCTCTCCTGGGAAGGGAAGGGGCAGCTGAGGCTCTCTGTGGTAATAAAACCTGGTGGCAGACATAGTGGGGAACTATGTGAACTCTGGCTAGAGGCAGACATTTTGGGTCCTTGGCACTGAAACCTGGCCCCATCAGACAGCTTGTAAGCTCCAGTACTGGGATACCTCAGACCAAACAACTGACAGGGTAGAAAAACAACCACACCCATCAGCAGACAAGATGCTTAAGGACATCTGGAGCCTAAAGTCATCTCTAGACACCACTCCACATAAGCCTACCCACCACAGGGTTAAGGCCCAGCCTCACTCACCAGTGGGCAGGCATCAGCCCCTTCCATCAGGAAGCCTTCACAAACATCTAGAACAGCCTCACCCATCAGGAGGCAGACACTGAAAGCAAGGAGACTAAGATCCTGCTGTTTGCAGAACTGAATCCACAAACACAGATTAGAATGTACCCTAGGAGCACCAGATCCTAGGCCCTTGGGTCACGAGAGGGGAGTGTGCTACTGGAACATATAGGATATCCCATACAGAGAGCCACTTCTCTAAAGTCAAGAAATGTAACCAAACTATCACAACCATAAAAATACATATAACAACTTTAACAAAATGAAACAGTAAAGGAATATATTCTAGACTAAGGAACAAGATAAAACCCGAAAAGGACTATTAAGTGAAGTGGAGACAGCTTATCTACCTGAGAAAAAGTTCAGAGTGATGATAGTAAAGATGATTCAAGAACTCGGGAAAAGAATGAATGCATAGAGTAAGAAAGTAAGGAAAGGGTTAAGGAGTATAAAGAACAACCAAACAGAGTTGAAGAATAAAATAACTGAAATGAAAATACATTAGAAGGAACAATAGAATAAATATGGCAAGAATGAATCAGTGAGCTGAAAGATAGGATGGTATAAATTACTGCTGCAGAAAAAGAAAATAAAACAAGGAAAAGTAATGAGGACAGTTTAAGACACCTATAGAACAATGTCAAATGCACCAACAGTTGCATTATAGGGGCCCCAGAAGGAGCAAAGGGAGAGAAAGGGCATACGAAAATATTTAAAGAGATAATAGCTGAAAAAATTTTTAACATGAGAAAGGAAATAATCATCAAAGTCCAGGAAGCACAGAGAGGATAAACCTCAGGAGCAACACACTGAGATACACAGTAATCAAACTGACAAAAATTCAAAACAAAACAAAGATAAAATATTAGAAGTAATAGAAAGACAACAAATAACTAACAAGGGTATCCCCATAGACTAGAAGCTGACTTTTCAGTGGAAACTCTACAGGCCAGAAGGGAATGGCATGATATATTTAAAGGGATAAAAGGGAAAAGCAACAAAGAATACCTAGCAAGGCTCTCATCAAATTTGATGTAGAAGTCAAAAGTTTTACAGACAAGCAAAAGCTAAAAAACTTCAACATTGTGAAAGCAACTTTAAAACAAATGCTAAAGGAACTTCTCTAAGAAGAAAAGAAATGGCCACAACTAGAAACAAGAATATTACAAAATAGGAAAGCTCACAGATAAAGGCAAACAGGTAGTGAAGGTAGCAAATCATCCACACACAATTATGATGTCAAAACCAGTAATTGTGACAGGAGGAGAGTACCAGTGTGGGAAATTTGAACACATGTATAGCTGTGGTGGATTCATTTTGATATTTGGCAAAACTAATACAATTATGTAAAGTTTAAAAATTAAATAAAATTAAATGATGAGCAACATAAAATAATCACATATTTATATAGACTGCTATATAAAAAATCAGTAATAGATATACACAGGAAAATGAAAACAGAATCCAAAGACAACACTAAAGATAGTCATAACATTATAAGATAAGAGAATAAAAGAGGAAAGCAAGAATAAAGACCTACAAAAACAAATCTTTGCTAACTGAGCAACAAGGGAAGTCTAACAAATCCAAAACAGTTAACAGAATGGCAATAAAAATATACATTATCTTACATGTAAATGGATTAAATGCACCAACTATGTCTAAAAAGATATAGACTGGCTAAAAGGGATACAAAAACAAGACTCATATATATGTTGTCTATAAGAAACCCACTTCAGATCTAGAGACACATAAAAACTGAAAGTGAGGGGGTGGAAAAAGTATTCTATGCAAGTGGAAGTAAAAGAAACTTGAGTAACAATACTCATACCAGACAAAGTGTGAAAGTGTTAGTCATGCAGTTCTATCTGACTCATTGCAGCCTGCCAAGCTCAGCTTCTTTGTCCATGGAATTCTCCAGGCAAGAATACTGGAGTGGAGCCATTCCCTTCTCCAGGATATCTTTCTGACCCAGGGATTGAACTGGGGTCTCCCGCATTGCGTGCAGTTTCGTTAACATCTGAGCCACTAAGGAAGCCAAAGACTGTTACAAGAGACAATAAAGAAACTATATAATGATCAAAGAATTAATCCAAGAAGATATAACTGTAAATATATATGCACTGAAAACAGGAGCACCTCAATATATAAGGTAAATAACAGACATAAAAGGAGAAATTGACAGTAATGCAATTAATAGAGGGGCTGTAACACCCCGCTTACATCAATAGACAGATCATCCAGACAGAAAAACAGTAAGGAAACATAAGTCTTAAATGACACATTAGACCATGTGGCCTTAATTGGTATTTATAGAACATTCCATCCCCAGGTAGCATATGCACTATTTTTTTGTACAAATGGAGCATTCTCCAAGATAAGTCATATGCTGGGGGACAAGGCAGACTTTGGTATATTTAAGAAAACTGAAATCATATCAAGTTTTGCTGTGAGATTAGAAATCAAGCAAAAAAAACTGCAAACAAACATACATGTGGAGACTAAACAATATACTACTAAAAAACCAGTGGGTCTTTGAAGAAAGCAAAGAGGAAATAAAAAAACAGAGACAAATGAAAATGAAAGTATGATAATCTAAAACATATGGGATGTAGCAAAAGCAGTTTTAACAAAGAAGATTATAGTCATAAAATTTACCTTAAGAAACAATAAAAATCTCAAATAATCAACCTAACCTTATATTATAGAAACTAGAGAAAGAACAAAGAACTTTGTTAGCTCAAAGTTAGCAGAAGGAAATGAATCATAAGGATCAGAACAGAAATAGATGAAATAGAGACAAATAAAACAATATAAAATGTTAATGAAACTAAAAGCTAGTTGAAAATTTAAACAAAATTGATAAACTTTTAGCCAGACTCATCATGAAAAAAATGATGCTGTTAAAGTACTGCCAATATGCCAACAAATTTGGAAAACTCAGCAGTGGCCACAGGACTGGAAAAGGTCAGCTTTCATTCCAATCTCAAAGAAAAGCAATGCCAAAGAAAGTTCAAATCACTGTATAATTGTGTTCATTTCACATGCTAACAAGGCAATGGTAAAATCCTTCAAGCTAGTCTTCAGCAGTACGTCAACCAAGAACTTCTAGATGTACAAGCTGGATTTAGAAAAGCAGAAGAACCAGAGATCAAACTGCTAACATCCTTGGATCATAGAAAAAGCAAAGGAATTCCAAAAAAAGGTCTACTTCTGCTTCAGTAACTAAGCTAAAGCCTTTGACTGTGTGGATCACAACAAACTGTGGAAAATTCTTTAGAGATGGAACTATCAGACCACTTTACCTGTCTTCCAAGAATCCTTAATGCAGGAGAAGAAGCAACAGTTAGAACAGGACATGGAATAATGGACTGGTTCCAGATTGGGAAAGGAATACATCAAGGCTGTATATTGTTACCCTGCTTATTTAAATTATATGCAGAGTACATCATGCAAAATGCGGGGCTGGATGACTCACAAGTTGGAATCAAGATTGCTAGGAGAAATATCAACAACCTCAGATATGACAAACATAGGCAGCATAACAAAAAGCAGAGACATCACTCTGCTGACAAAGGTCCATATAGTCAAAGCTATGGTTTTTCCAGTAGTCATATATAGATGTGAGAGTTGGACCATAAATAAGGTTGAGTGCTGAAAAATCGATTCTTTCAAACTGTGATGCTGCAGAAGACTCTTGAGAGTCCCTTGGACAGCAAGGAGATCAAACCAGTCAATCCTAAAAGAAATCAGTCCTGAATATTCATTGGAAGGGCTGATGCTGAAGCTCTGGCTTCAGCCAGATTGGCCACCTGATGCAAAGAGCCAATTCATTGGAAAATATGCTAATGATGTGAAAGATTGAGGGTATGAGGAGAAGGGGGTGACAGAAAATGAGATGGTTGGATGGCATCATTGACTCAATGGACATGAGTTTGAGCAAACTATGGGAGATAGTGAAGGATAGGGAAATCTGGCATGCTGCAGTCCATGGAGTCACAAAAAGTTGGATATGACTGAGAGACTGAAAAACAACAACATAAATAGTGCATTTAAAACCATATGTTGCTTATATTATTACTTACATTTCTTATATTATCTTACAATGTTTATGTTACTGGGATGACTAGGTAAAGTTTCATACAAATTTAACCAGTTGATTGATATATTTTTCTCTTAATCAAACAGTTACAATAACAACTAACATTGCATTTTTTATTAAATTGAGGGAATCTGATCCTAGTTGATCCTGTCTTTTTTCCAAACATAGAAGAGAACATTCAAAGTTCATATTCAGGTATCACTTCACTGGCAGATGTTTCATGTAGAAATTGTGTGTTCTACATAATTTTGTGGGGTCCTGGAGGTGTAAAAGAACTTTCATCAAGAAATATACCAAGGTAACACAATAGGAAAGTACTGTCTCCTCAACAAATGGTGCTGGGGAAACTGGATATCCATATGAAAAGAGTTAAGTTGGACTCATATCATAATCAAAAATTAACTCAAATTGGATTAAAGACTGAAAATAGGGCTGAAATGATAAATTCCTATAGAGGAAAAGATTCTTCTTAATGAATCTGGCAATTATTCTTGGATATGACACTAATAGCTGCTGCTGCTAAGTCGCTTCAGTACTGTCTGACTCTGTGCGACCCCATAGATGGCAGCCCACTGGGCTCCTCTGTCCCTGGGATTCTCCAGGCAAGAGTACTGGAGTGGGTTGCCATTGCCTTCTCTGACACTAATAGCACAAGTAACAAAAGCAAAAATAGACAAATGGGACTACATCACACTTAAACATTCCTGAACAACCAAGAAAACAGCCAAGAGAGTGAAAGGTAGATTACAGAATGGGAGAAAAGATTTGCAAACCACATCTTTGATAGGGTGTTAACATATAGAATTTATAAAGAACTTCTATACTGAACAACAAAAAACCAAATAATCCAGTTTAAAAGTGGGCAAAATATTTGAATAGACATTTCTGCAAAGAATATATGCAAGCAACTGAGAAGTATATGAAAAGATGCACATCATCTGGGAAATGCAAATCAAAACCATGAAGTGGTATAACTTCACACTCATTAGGATGGTCACTATCATAAATGTTGTTATAAATGCGGAGAAATTAGAACCCTTGTGCCTTGTTGATAAGAATGTAAATTGTACAGTAATTAAGGAAAAAGTATGGAAATAGCTCAAAGAATTAAAATTAAAATTATGGTATGATCCAGCAATTCCATTTGTGGTTTTATATCCTTTAAAATGGAAACGATCTTGAAGAGATATTCTTACACTCATGTTCATTGAAACATTTGCAACTAATATATCCAGTGAGCAACTTCAATGTCCACTGAGATAAATAGAAAAAGAAAATGTAGGACATACATACAACTGAATATTATTCATTCTTAAGCGATGCTTATATTGTGATATGCTACAATTTGGATGAACCTTGAGGACATTATGCTAAGTGGAATAAGCCAGTCACAAAAAGAAATAGTGCATGATTCCAAATATATGAATTATCTAAAGTGGTCAAATTCTTAGAAACAGAAAGTAGAATGCTACTTTCCAGTGGCTAAGGGAGTGGGAAAAAGAGGGGTTGTTCAACAGGTACAAAATTTTAGTTTTTCAAGATGAAAATGTTCGAGATATCTATTTTAAAATAAAAGGGGTATAAACTTTACTGTAGTGTACATTTAAAAATGTTAAAGTGGTAAATTTCATGTTATGTGTATTTTTTAAAGAAAGAAAATAGAAAGAAAAATTATTTTGCTGTCATTAGATGAATATATTTGGGGAAAATAAAGGAAATAAATATTAACCTCTAAAAGGTAGACTATTGTTTCTAACCAAGGAAAGAGTGAACCTTCTATCAATACATGTATTTTCTCTAATTAAAAAATAATTAAAGAAATAATAACAGTTAGGACTGGATGTGGAACAGACTGGTTCCAAATTGAAAAAGGAGTACATCATGGCTGTATATTGACACCCTGCTTATTTAACTTATATGCAGAGTGCATCATGTAAACGTCGGGCTGGATGAAGCAAAAGCTGGGGTCAAGATTGCTGGGAGAAATATCAATAAACTCAGATATGCAGATGACACCAGACTTATGGTAGAAAGCAAAGAATAACCAAAGAGCTTCTTGATGAAAGTGAAAGAGGAGAGTGAAAAAGTTGGCTTAAAACTCAACATTCAGAAAACTAAGAACATGGCATCCGGTCCCATCACTTCATGGCAAATGGTGTTTCCACTTCCATGGAAACAATGGAAATAGTCACAGACTTTATTTTGGGGGGCTCCAAAATCACTGCAGATGGTGACTGCAGCCATGAAACTGAAAGATGCTTGCTCTTTGGAAGAAAAGTTATGAGCAACCTAGACAGCATATTAAAAAGCAGAGACATTCCTTTGTCAACAAAGGTCCATCTAGACAAAGCTATGGTTTTTCCAGTGGCCAGGTATGGATATGAGAGTTGAACTATAAAGAAACCTGACTCTTGAGAGTCCCTTGGACTGCAAAGAGACCCAATCAGTCAATTCTAAAGGAAATCAGTCCTGAATATTCATTGGAAGGACTGATGCTGAAGCTGAAACTCCAATACTTTGGCCACCTGAAGTGAAGAACTGATTCCTTGGAAAAGACCCCAATTCTGGGAAAGATTGAAGGTGGGAGGAGAAGGGGACAACAGAGGATGAGATGTTTGGATGGAATCACTGACTTGATGGACATGAGTTTGAGCAAGATCTGGGAGTTGGTGATGGACAAGGAAGCCTGGCACGCTGCAAACCATGGGGTTGCAAAGAGTCAGACACAACTGAGCACTGAACTGAAGTGAAAGAAATAATAATGGAAAATAACAAATGTTAAATAAAACAACTAGTGAGGTAAGACTTTATAGAAATTCAAATGAAAGTTTATACGATTTAAAAATACTAAATAAAATATTGGACATGTTATTATACATATGTGTGTATTGCATAATTAAGGTGATACTGGAGTTTTATAACTTTGAAGAAACTTGAATACAACATTTTTTATGGTGCTCTAAATTCCTATATTAGCAAAGAGATTCATGGCAATTATTTATAAAATACAAGCTTTTCCTCTTTGATGATTTTTCACTAGGTTAGATCAAAATGAATATTTGAAAGATATAAAGAAATTGAATTATTCATTGTCTCCTAAAATGCTGTATGAATACAGAGAGATTTAAATGAGTGATTTAAACAATGAATACAAAAAATTAATAGATTTAAATTCATAGCATACAATTATGTAATGGCATATGTGAATTTTAAGTAATAGGGTACATATTCATTAAAATTATTTGACTCCAGTAATATTCAATTAATGAGTCTTTAATGCTCCATTTCATCAGGACTAGGAAAATGGGAGGAGATTGTAAATAAATGATAAGTTATATTGTATTAATTCTTTTTCATTTGACTTCTGTTTTTTCTGTCAGTATTTTATCCTTTTAATCTATAGAAATCTGAGTTTTATCATGACTATGATTATAAATTAATATGTTATGGTGCATTACTTCTTTGGAATAAAAAACAAATCATTTTGATATTAAAACATTTCAAAATTAACTTTCACACATAGTGAAAAGAGGCAGTTTAAAACTGTTTCCTCCCAAACTGCTAAATTCATTCAGTTGGATATACTGTATAACAATTGTTGAATGTATCTATCTTTTGACATTTAGTTTAGTTCAGTTCAGTTGCTCAGTCATGTCCAACTCTTTGCAGACCCCATGGACTGCAGTACTCCAGGCCACCCTGTCCATCACTATCTACCAGAGCTTAATCAAACTCATGTCCATTGAGTCAGTGATGCCATCCAACCATCTCATCCTCTGTCGTCCCCTTCTCCTCCTGACTTCAATCTTTCCCAGCATCAGGGTCTTTTCAAATGAGTCAGCTTTCCACAGCAGGTGGCCAAAGTATTGGAGTTTCAGCTTCAGCCTCAGTCCTTCCAGTGAATATTCAGGACTGATTTTCTTTTAGAATGGACTGGTTGGATCTCCTCGCTGTCCAAGCGACTTTCAAGAGTCTTCTCCAACACCACAGTTCAAAAGCATCAATTCTTCAGTGCTCAGCTTTCTTTATAGTCCAACTCTCACATCCATACATGACTGTAGAGGGAATTCCTAATAATGTGCTTTCACAGCCTTGAGAAATTTCACAGAAATAGCACTTGGAAAAACAGCATATGTTAAGAAACTGTGTTATTATTATTCTTCATGTTTTTCTTAGAATAATAGCCTTGTTACAGACCCCAAGGCCAGACCCAGAAGGGAGTATGACTGGGATTATTAAAGCGTGGACCTTGGAACACCAGGTCACTGTCAGGTACGAACACTGCCTATGCACTTGCTGATTATTCCCGAGAGTTTCCCAGAAGGGAATGGCCTGGGGTAAAAGCAAGATCTGGACTATGTCAGTAAAGTGTCTTGGGAAAGATGGATCAAAGAAAGTTTTGTAGTCTGCAATTAGGAATAAAAGCTGGACTTGTTTGGACTCTGCACCTCAGTCCAATAGAGGCTGCAGGTCCTTCCCCTGATCCATTGCACCAAATTTTTTGTTCTGTTTTCATTGTCGTTGCTCGCTCTTGGACTTTTAGAGTAACACATGACCACTGGAAAAACCATAGCTTTGACTTTGAGATGGACCTTTGTTGGCAAAGTAATGTGTCTGCTTTTTAATATGCTGTCTAGGTTGCTCATAACTTCTCTTCCAAGAAGCAAGCATCTTTTAATTTCATGGCTGCAGTTACCATATGCAGTGATTTTGGAGCCCCCCAAAATAACATCTCTCACTGTTTCCATTGTTTCCCCATCTATTTGCCATGAGTGATGTGTCCAGATGACATGATCTTAGTTTTCTGAATGTTGAGTTTTAAGCCAACTTTTTCACTCTCCTCTTTCACTTTCATCAAGAGGCTCTTTAGTTCTTCATTTTCTGCCATAAATGCGGTGTCATCTGTGTATCTGAGGTTATTGATATTTCTCCTGGCAATCTTGATTCCAACTTGAGCTTCATCCAGTCCAGCATTTCTCATGATGTACTCTGCATACAAATTAAATAAGCAGGGTGACAATATACAGCCTTGACAGACTCCTTTCCTGATTTGGAACCAGTCTGTTTTTCCATGTCCAGTTCTAACTGTTGCTTCTTGACCTGCTTATAGAGTTCTCAGGAGGCAGGTCAGGTGGTCTGGTATTCCCATCTCTTGAAGAATTTTCCACAGTTTATTGTAATCCACACAGTCAAAGGATTTGGCCAGTCAATAAAGCAGAAATAGATATTTTTCTAGAACTCTCTTGCTTTTTCAATGATCCAACGTATGTTGGCAATTTGATCTCTGGTTCCTCTTACTTTTCTAAATCCAGCTTGAACATCTGGAAGTTCATGGTTCACAAACTGTTGAAGCCTGGTTGGGGGCACTGAGTGCAGAAATAGGTACATGGGACCTTTTGAAGGAGGTTTAAAGATTTACTGAGCATGGCCCTGCCCATCAGAAGAAAACCATTTCCTCCTCAGTCAGTCTCTCCCATCAGGAAGCTTCCACAGGCCTCTTATCCTTCTCCATCAGAGGGCAGACAGACTGAAAATCACGTTCACAGAAAACTAACCAATCTGATCACACAGACCACAGCCTTGTCTAATTCAGTGAAACTGTGAGTCATGCCATTTAGGGTCACCCAAGATGGATGGGTCATGGTGAAAAGTTCTGAAAAAATGTGATCCACTAGAGAAGGAAATGGCCAACTGCTTCAGTATTCTTGCCTTGAAACTCTATGAACAGTATGAACAGGGAAAAGGATAGGACAGTGAAAGATGAACTCCCCAGTCGGTACGTGCCCAATACGATACTGGAGATCAGTGGAGAAATAACTCCAGAAAGAATGAAGAGAGGGAGCCAGCAAAAACAACACCCAGTTGTGGATGTGACTGGTGATGGAAGCAAAATCCGATGCTAAAAGAGCAATATTGCATAGGAACCTAGAATGTTAGGTCCATGAATCAAAGCAAATTGGAAGTCCTCAGACAGGAATGGCAAGGGTGAACATCGCATTTTAGGAAACAGTGAACTAAAATAGACTGGAATGGTGACTTTAACTCAGACGACCATTATATCTACTACTGTGGGCAAAAATCCCGTAGAAGAAATGGAGTAGCCATTATAGTCAACAAAAGAGTCTGAAATGCAGAGCTTGGATGCAATCTTTTGACATTCAGTTCAGTTCAGTTCAGTTCAGTCGCTCAGTCGTGTCCAACTCTTTGCGACCCCATGAATTGCAGCACGCCAGGCCTCCCTGTTCATCACCAACTCCCAGGGTTCACTCAGACTCACGTCCATCGAGTCAGTGATGCCATCCAGCCATCTCATCCTCTGTCGTCCCCTTCTCCTCCTGCCCCCAATCCCTCCCAGCATCAGAGTCTTTTCCAATGAGTCAACCCTTCGCATGAGGTGGCCAAAGTACTGGAGTTTCAGCTTTAGCATCATTCCTTCCAAAGAAATCCCAGGGCTGATCTCCTTCAGAATGGACTGGTTGGATCTCCTTGCAGTCCAAGGGACTCTCAAGAGTCTTCTCCAACACCGCAGTTCAGAAGCATCAATTCTTCGTCACTCAGCCTTCTTCACAGTCCAACTCTCACATCCATACATGAACAGAGGAAAACCATAGCCTTGACTAGACAAACCTTTGTTGGCAAAGTAATATTTCTGCTTTTGAATATGCTATCTAGGTTGGTCATAACTTTCCTTCTAAGGAGTAAGCGTCTTTTAATTTCATGGCTGCAGTCACCATCTGCAGTGATTTTGGAGCCCAGAAAAATAAAGTCTGACACTGTTTCCACTGTTTCCCCATCTATTTCCCATGAAGTGATGGGACCAGATGCCATGATCTTCGTTTTCTGAATGTTGAGCTTTAAGCCAACTTTTTCACTCTCCACTTTCACTTTCATCAAGAGGCTTTTGAGTTCCTCTTCACTTTCTGCCATAAGGGTGGTGTCATCTGCATATCTGAGGTTATTGAGATTTCTCCCGGCAATCTTGATTCCAGCTTGTGCTTCTTCCAGCCCAGGGTTTCTCATGATGTACTCTGCATATAAGTTAAATAAGCAGGGTGACAATATACAGCCTTGATGTACTCCTTTTCCTATTTGGAACCAGTCTATTGTTCCATGTCCAGTTCTAACTGTTGCTTCCTGACCTGCATACAAATTTCTCAAGAGGCAGATCAGGTGGTCTGGTATTCCCATCTCTTTCAGAATTTTCCACAGTTTATTGTGATCCACACAGTCAAAGGCTTTAGCATAGTCAATAAAGCAGAAATAGATACTTTTCTGGAACTCTCTTGCTTTTTCCATGATCCAGCAGATGTTGGCAATTTGATCTCTGGTTCCTCTGCCTTTTCTAAAACCAGCTTGAACATCTGGAAGTTCATGGTTGACATATTGCTGAAGCCTGCCTTGGAGAATTTTGAGCATTACTTTACTAGCGTGTGAGATGAGTGTAATTGTGTGGTAGTTTGAGCATTATTTGGCATTACCTTTCTTTGGGAGTGGAATGAAAACTGACCTTTTCCAGTCCTGTGACCACTGCTGAGTTTTCCAAATTTGCTGGCATATTGAGTGCAGCACTTTCACAGCATCATCTTTCAGGATTTGGAACAGCTTAACTGGAATTCCATCACCTCCACTAGCTTTGTTCATAGTGATGCTTTCTAAGGCCCACTTGACTTCACATTCCAGGATGTCTGGCTCTAGGTCAGTGATCACACCATCACGATTATCTGGGTCGTGAAGATCTTTTTTGTACAGTTCTTCTGTGTATTCTTGCCATCTCTTCTTAATATATTCTGCTTCTGTTAGGTCCATACTATTTCTGTCCTTTATCGAGCCCATCTTTGCATGAAATGTTCCTTTGGTATCTTTGATTTTCTTGAAGAGATCCCTAGTCTTTCCCATTCTGTTGTTTTCCTCTATTTCTTTGCATTGATAGCTGAGGAAGGCTTTCTTATCTCTTCTTGCTATTCTTTTTTTTTTTTTTTCTAATTTTATTTTTTTTTTAAACTTTACATA
>NW_011486301.1:37778-39400 GCF_000754665.1 Bison bison bison | reverse complement strand
ACCCAATCAAAAAATGGGCCAAAGAACTAAATAGACATTTCTCCAAAGAAGACATACAGATGGCTAACAAACACATGAAAAGATGCTCAACATCACTCATTATCAGAGAAATGCAAATCAAAACCACTATGAGGTACCATTTCACACCAGTCAGAATGGCTGCGATCCAAAAGTCTACAAATAATAAATGCTGGAGAGGGTGTGGAGAAAAGGGAACCCTCTTACACTGTTGGTGGGAATGCAAACTAGTACAGCCACTATGGAGAACAGTGTGGAGATTCCTTAAAAAACTGGAAATAGAACTTGCTATTCTTTGGAACTCTGCATTCAGATGTTTATATCTTTCCTTTTCTCCTTTGCTTTTCGCTTCTCTTCTTTTCACAGTATTTGTAAGGCCTCCCCAGTCATTTTGCTTTTTTGCATTTCTTTTCCATGGGGATGGTCTTGATCCCTGTCTCCTGTACAATGTCATGAACCTCATTCCATAGTTCATCGGGCACTCTATCTATCAGATCTAGGCCCTTAAATCTATTTCTCACTTCCACTGTATAATCATAAGGGATTTGATTTAGGTCATACCTGAATCGTCTAGTGGTTTTCCCTACTTTCTTCAATTTAAGTCTGAATTTGACTATAAGGAGTTCATGGTCTGAGCCACAGTCAGCTCCTGGTCTCGTTTTTGCTGAAGTCTTAATTTATGATAATTATTTACATTTTGCCTCTATTTAAATTTTTTCTCTCTTACATGGGAGAGAAGATTAAATAATTTATATTGTATCTTAAGTTGTTGTGTTTCTTTATAGAATTAAATATTTTGTGATTTTTAAAAAAGATTTATAGCACAGGTAAATATGTCTGGTTCTTGTTTTTTATTTTAATGAAGCCATTGGGGAAGTGGGTCTACTTGTCACCCATGAAGTCATATTCTCACTAAGGTAAACCTGCCTTTGTTACTTTCTGTGGCCATGTCAGAGGGGATGGGTATATACAGAGGTTAGCCCCCTTCATCACACTTCCTCATTTTCCTGTTACCACTGTTTTTCCTTTCCTATACCCTTGTCCCAGTTTCCTTCATTCAAGAGAACTGGAGTTCAATATTTTGGATGATATTTCCCCTTTTTGGTGGGAATGACAAGTAGGCTGAAGAATTCATGGACATGGTGGAAGGGAGAGGGGATGAATTGTGGGAATAGCATTAGTATATATACATTACCATCTAATTAGTAAAATTAGATATCCAGTGGAAATTTGCTGTATGATTCAGGGAGCTCAAATCTGGTGTTCTATGAAAACCAGGGTGGGATCCTGGTGGGATCCATAGAGGGGTGGGATAAGGTGGGAGGGGGGAGGGAGGTTCAAGAGGGAGAGGACAAATGTATACCTGTGGCTGATTCATGTTGACATATGGCAGAAACCAATGCAATATTGTAAGGCAATTATCCTCCAATTAAAAATTAAAAAAAAAAAAAAAAGAATTCTCAATCCTAGAGCTAAGATCTAGGGTGTTTGTAAGATAAACATGATAGTAATGGTTATGATTAAATATTTCATCCTATTTGATTGAATTAACGGCAATTATAGATACTGACCATTAATACTAACAAGGCCAGAAGAGAAAACTA
>NW_011486301.1:37214-37678 GCF_000754665.1 Bison bison bison | reverse complement strand
CCCCAAGCATCCAGCATTGTGCATCGAACCTGGACTGGCAACTCGTTTCCTACATGATATTTTACATGTTTCATTGCCATTCTCCCAAATCTTCCCACCCTCTCCCTCTCCCACAGAGTCCATAAGACTGTTCTATTGGAAGAATCAATATAGTGAAAATGAGTATACTACCCAAAGCAATTTATAGATTCAACGCAATCCGTATCAAGCTACCAACAGTATTCTTCACAGAGCTAGAACAAATAATTTCACAATTTGTATGGAAATACAAAAAACCTTGAATAGCCAAAGCGATCTTGAGAAAGAAGAATGGAACTGGAGGAATCAACCTACCTGACTTCAGGCTCTACTACAAAGCCACAGTTATCAAGACAGTATGGTACTGGCACAAAGACAGAAATATTGATCAATGGAATAAAATAGAAAGCCCAGAGATAAATCCACGCACATATGGACACCTTATC
>NW_011486301.1:36910-37114 GCF_000754665.1 Bison bison bison | reverse complement strand
ATACTTTTCTGGAACTCTCTTGCTTTTTCCATGATCCAGCAGATGTTGGCAATTTGATCTCTGGTTCCTCTGCCTTTTCTAAAACCAACTTGAACATCAGGAAGATTATGGTTCACATATTGCTGAAGCCTGCCTTGGAGAATTTTGAGCATTACTTTACTAGCGTGTGAGATGAGTGTAATTGTGTGGTAGTTTGAGCATTAT